>NC_056735.1:1412454795-1412639795 GCF_019279795.1 Protopterus annectens
AATCATACCTTCTGCGTCTACTGTCTTGGCCCTCTCCATCTTCAGGAGGATTGTTCCATCTGTCACTCATTTAGTGGAAGGGTCATGATGGAGAGGCGCAGGAAGCTCATCGAGAGGGGCCTTCTAAAGCCCGAATTTCAAGAGACCTTAGATAAGGCGGACCAGGCATCGAAGTCTTCGAAGGGATCGAAGTCTTCGAAGGTATCGGAGCACAAGTCTTCGGCTCCAAGTACCTCGGCTAAGATTCGGTCGGTGGCTCCACAGACCTTGGAACCAAGCATAGAACGGTTGTCTTGATTCGAGGCCCAGGTCTTGGAGCCAGTGTCAGAGGTACTTCCGTCTTCAATCCTTCGCTCGGTGACCTCTTCAGCCCCTTCGACCCATTCTTCCAGGGCGATGTCGGACACCGATGTGGATCAAGTGGTGCAGAAGCTTATGGAGAACACGGCTCTATCCAGACTTATTGCAGTTTCGTCCCAGTTGGTTTTGAAACTTGAAGCCCTCCCCATCACATCTATAGATCCTCCTTCGAGACCCATCGAGTCATCGGAGCCAGGAGTCGAGGAGCTGATAATTGTGGATCCCCCGGAGCCAAAGCCATCCTCGGCACCACTAACCTCGACACCCTCGGAGCCTGTCGAGGGGTCTCGGAGCCGACATTCTCTCCTGGGTTCCGGGGTGGAGAGTCGAACTGAGCTTTCGGTACCGACTCTCCCCCTTGGGGCCTCGGTGTAGATTAGTTCGGCTCCATCTTCTGGGTCGGAGCCCGTGGTTCCGGTGCCCAGGAAGCTACCATCTTCTTCGGATCCGGTGGAGTCCTCGGCCCGGGGCTCTGGTGCCTTCGACGTCATGAGGAAGGTTTTGTCTGGTCAGACACTCACATCATCAGATACCTCTTCTCCTTCCCCGAAGGGACCGAGTTCTGTTTCTGCACCTTCGATCCCCACCAAGCGTAGAGACCCAATGCCTCAGCCAGCCCCAGAGGGTGTACCCTGTTCCTCGGAAGCTTCACCAGATGCCACCTCTGATGAAGTCCCGAGGAAGAAATTGTGCAAGAGGAGGCACATTGATTCCCCACAGGAATCATTGACATCGGACACCGACCTGGATGAGTCAAAGGTGTCCCCACGGTCCTCCCCTGAGGATGTCTCGTTTGCGGACATCCTAGAAATTCTAAAACAGAGGTGTGGCTGGCAGTCACTTGCCCCCACTGTGGACGAGTCGGTGTTGCTGAAGGCCTTTGGGGCTCAACCTTCCACTTCTTGGGTGACTCCGCCCTTCGACGAGTTAATGGAATTAATAGCTTGAAGGGCATGGGAGGCTCCTGATACCATGGAACCAGTCCCTCGGAGACCAAATAAATATATTACTGCCCCCCAAGATAAAGCTTACCTTACCAAGGGAGTCCCAGTCGATGCTATGGTGGTGGCAACAGCTGCCAAGAAGGAAATGTCCGAAGCATCTTCCTCTGTCCATCCTCCTAACAAGGATTCTAGGACTATGGACAGGTATGGGAAGCATGTTTTTAGCTCAGCGACTTTTGTCATGCGATCGCTGAACTACCTTACGCATTTTACATGCCTTCAGAGAGATCTTATTAAGGAGGTGGGAGATACTCTCCAGGGTAACACAGATGCTGCTGTCTCAGACAAGGTGACAGCACAGCTTAACACCCTTACTTCGATAGTTAACTCGTCCATGAGGCTCATTTCATATGCGGCCGAGGGTTCGAGTAGGGCAGCAGCCTCAGCGATTGCTCTGCGGAGACAATCCTGGATGCGCCTGTGCTCCTTTGCGGAAGCCTTTAAGTCTTCCTTTGCTAATGCCCCCTTTTATGGCGCCTCCTTGTTTGGGCCCAAAGTGAAGGAGACACTCACTAGATGTGAGCAAGAAGGAAAGACCCTGTCTGCTGTAGGGGTCCATTTTTCCGCCTCCTCTAGACCATACCCCAAAGGGTAAAGAGGTGGAAAAATGTGGGTCCAGAAGACTCAGGGAGCTTTCCAGTCTGCACCTAGTGATACCCCCTCCAGAGGCAGAGGAGGGGGAAGAAATGGAAGACGCCGCCCAGGTGGCAGAGGGGGTCTGCAAAACCAGGGCGACAGGGATACCGTCTCTGGGAAGCCTTTTCAGCACTCCTGATTGGAGGCCCATCTGTCCTGCTCTGGAGGCAGTCGATGGTCGCTTGGCTTTATACCCGGAGGCCTGGCTAAATCTCACATCAAATGCCTGGGTAAAAAGCATAATAACCAGAGGATACTATATCCCCTTTCTGAACAATCCACCCACCCAAAAAAGATTCCCAGATGTTCCACCCACTCTGCGGGATCAGGCAGCCATAGAAATACAAAGGCTGTTAGAAAAAAGAGTCATCCAGCCAGTCCCAGCGGACCAAATAGGATCTGGAACGTACTCAAGGTTATTTTTTCTTTATACTATTAGATGTAGGTGGGTTCCTTTCTTAAGGAACATATCCTGTATTTTTATATTTTAGTTTGACTGGATATTATTGATGAGAATAGGTGCGGTTTTAAAGCGCATTGATGTATTCTGTGACGTTTTTTATGTCACTTCCTGTTGTTTTATTTAAATTCTTGAACAGTGATTGAGTATTGTATCTCTGATGAAGCTGCGTTTTTTATTGTGGCGAAAACGCTTTTTTGTACAAAATAAAACTAGCGTTCAGATATACTACTGAGTGGCTTGTTGGTCTTTCGGACACCTGGTTATAGCATATATCTTAGATGATCAAAATGCATAATCCTATTTTATTTTATTCAACTTTAACAGCAATGTATATTAATAATGCCTATCCCCTAGTATAATGTATGAACTTATAGTGACTAGGTAGACTTAAGGTGACAATAGCATTGCCGCCTAACTATGTATAAATATAAATTCACTGCCATTATAATGAGTCATTTTTGTTTTATTAATAGAGTAAGAGGTTTAGTCAACAAGACTATGTCAAATGGCATTGACTTGGCTATGATATTGTACATCCTTTTTTTTCTGCTGGCCATCTTGCAGAGGGGCTTAACTTTTTCCTGCACTGTTTTACAGTTATGCTTATTTCTTTCATTTTTGATAAATTATTAATGCTGCCAAATTATGTCTTTGATAAAATAGTGTACATTTTCCTTTGAAATATACTAATCATTTTTTCAGCATGTACAGACTGCTTGGATAAAACTTAAAATAAATCTCATAGCTTTCTTGTTTAATGATAACTCTACCATACAGTCACTAATGTGATTTTTTTTCTTTGCTTTTTGTTGTGATATTTGTTCTATCCTAATTCTCTTCTGGGGCAATGATTTGGGGTTAAAGTTTTGGTGTTCTCTGCTACTAAAAATAAGGACGGGGATTATAAAAGTTGTTCTTTCTGAAGTATTCTGTTGCATAATATTTTAACTGTTGCAATTATTCCTTCAAATGTTGACAAGACCATAGAGTGTGAGGTAGTATCTATTAAGGTAGATGTGGTCCACATCACATTGTCGAATGGCAGATCATCGAACCGCCATTCGTCAAACCCCTAATTATTGAAGCCGGTAATCACAGAATGGAATTTTCAGCTAAATTTTTCCTAGGGTAAACCAACAATAGCCCACCCTAGTATCCGTAAACAAAATAATAAAATTTAAAATATACCCAACCTGGGGGCTTTGCCCCTACACCCTCCTAACTAAATATATTAAATACAAGATTGTACTACAGTGGGGAAGAAGAAAAATTCCAGATGAAGGCCAATCGTTGGTTTTCCCTAGGAAAAATTTCATTAAAAACTTCTGGTAATTAGCGGCTTCAATAATTAGGGGTTCGACAAATGGTGATTCAATGATCTGCCGTTCAACAAAGTGATATAGACTCAGTAGGTGATGAGACAGCACTAATATTTATGAGGTCAGATTAATGGGCTTCATAACTAATTACTAGTTTGAAAACAGCCAAACACTTTTGAAGTTGTCCCCTGTGATCTCTAACAAATGATATGCTGCAGTTTCATTCATTGAATTATTAGTTATTAGCCACAAATGCATGATGATACCAGTTATCCAAGCACAGGAAGTTTGCTTCATTTTTATTTACTTGAAAACAGGGGAAATCATCATTATAAGGCTCTTTTGTCTTATTGGATTTTGTTTCTACCAGTTCCAGAAACCTGTTTGTGTTTGGTTTTGGATTTCTGGTATTTCTTGAGTAGACCTGTGTATATCAGCTTCCAGTTCACAGGACCTCTTTCATGACACCCCCACCAGCTTTACACCAAAACCAGGTAATTTAACTTTGCTTATACAACAACTTACCCAGGTTCTTACACAAATTAACAAAGAGACCAACAACTTACGAGGGGAAGGTAACAGGGAGAAGCAGTCGCAGACTGCACAAGTGATAAGACAGCTTACAATTCTAGAGAGCCATTAGTTTTGAATAATACAGACTTCACTTCTGCTGGTAATGTGCACAAATTGTTAAACAATTTTTGTTACACTAATCAAAAGGAACATACATAACTCTCAATCTTCCATCTCCAAAATGAGGAACATTACTTCTTATAATGTGGAACAAATGGGCAAAATGTGGAACACCTACAAACAGCTTACTAACAACTTCAACTAGGAAGCTCACATATGTTTAAAATGTGTACTTTATACTTATAAAAAAGTTATTTTGCTGCATTAATGTAATTCAATATTAGTTACTATGGATATCAGCTAAAAAAAAATCCTAACACTAAATAAGTGGCAGACCCTTTCAATGTGGAACTTATAGGAACATGGACTTTTTAAGACACAAAATGAGGAATGTTCCTCATAATGAGGTACACTTGAGAGGTAGTGGAACATATTCAAGCTGCAGATGGACATTACCTTTCTTTGAAAGAACAAATATCTGCATTACATAAACAGCTTTTTAAATACAATTTCTACAGCTGGACAACTATTTTTTTAGATGAAATTGTGAGCAGATCATACATACTTAAAGGTCTGCAAGTTTGGAAATTTCCACAGGGTGTGGAGATTAACTCCCCATTTTATTTGGAACTTTTAGAATTTTTTGAATGTACTGGACTGGACCTTACCAAACTCCTCATTAAGGAAAATGAGAGACATATGCATAGACACAAAGAAGAGATAACCTAACTTGTGGAATCTATTACAGCGGATTTATCATTTCACCAACACAAGTTAAACGTTAACAACACTTTTCAGTCCATTGACAAAAAACTGATACAGGTAAAAAACAAGGGAAGAAAAAAGACTGCTTAGAGATGACCAAGATTACTGGAATAAAACTGTGTACCCCTCTCCCCTCAGGTAAATCATCTTTGGAAACTTCTGCAAATAAGAGTAGTACTAACTTTTCCAGTAATGAAGCTGAAGCCCTTTTAGAGGAAATTCCCCCAAGAAGGCCAGAAAGGTTGGCCAACAAACAAGGCGTGAAACACAACACCTTGGGAACAACCCCCAAGGCAAGGGGAAGAGGAAGAGGAACAAAAAGGAACAGGCAAATTATTCAGAACCCGAGGTAGTAATGTCTGATTCCCTCATCCAAGATAGTGCTTCATTCCTTACAAAAGTTATGTTAAACATTACTTCATTCTTTGACTTTAACATCTATAATTTTACTAATGTAGTTATTGGCCCAGAGTACCACAAGTTATTTTTGAAGGGATACAGCTTTATTCCTTCCACAAGGGCCAAAGTTGAGGCCACTATACACAATCTTAAAATGTTTACATGTAAACTCAACTTTCACATACTTTTCAGGGACACTGTTGATCCTGGGTATCACACTGAAGCAAATATGAAAGGAAAATCATTGCTAACTAACCCCTTCATCCGGTTTTGAGTGTCTTTGAGAAGATATGTGAAAGGGAGATACAGGACCTTCTGGAAAGAAAGACCAACAGAAAATGTTATAATCTTTCCATACAGGAAAGAGGTATTCTAAACCAACTCACAAACAATAAGACTATTAGGTGTATGAAAACTGACAAAGGAGCGGGACTGGTTGTTATGGACTGGTTAGATTATTCTGGCTGGATGAATGACCTCTTAAAAGATGGTGAAGTGTATGGTATGGTTTCTATCAATGAGAGTAACCTTGACTATAGGACGATTAAAATGGCCCTGGATGAGTTACTATTGTTTGATACAATATCACAGGGCCTGTATGATTTTTGAGGGTGGATCATACTATCATTCAGAGTATGTACCTAAAATACACTCCAATCCTGATGATCCCCACTTTTACCCTATTGTAGCAGCTAGGAGGTCAGTTACAGAATCCTTAGCCAAGTTTGTTGACCAGAAATTAAAAGCTCTTGGGACTTATCCACACATACTACAAGACTCATGGGACCTGTTGGATAAATTAAAGAATATGGAAATGGGAACTGACTATATGTTTGTCACTTGTGATGTGCAAAGCTTACTCACTGTTATACCACATGAAGTGAGATTGGAGTGGTCCAAAAAAATAGTCAAGAAACATGGGTCCCTAACTAACACAGACTGTGCTGTAATAATTGAACTGATGGAAATTGTTTCAAATAACTTTGTGACTTTTGAAGGGGAGTATTACAAACAGCTAACTGGTGTTGCTATGGGGGCCACATGTGCCCCCAAATTTACAAATGCTGTTCTCCTGAGATGGAAATTGGAAACCCTGTTTAAATTTCCACTTCATGAGCTGTGTGTGGATTACTTCAGATTTCTAGATGATTTGTTAATTATCTGGAAAAGTACTGGGGAACAACTGGATGAATTTATTCATCAGCTAAAAAACAGTACCTCATTTTTAAAATGTACCCACTGCTGTAACCTGGAAAGGATCAACTACTTAGATATCATGATCATCAAGCAGCCAGATGGAGAACTAACAACACAAGTTTACAGAAAACCATAATACTGCAATACATTTCTCTACTTCACCAGTTGCTACCCCTTTCACCAGAAGAAAGGGGTGGTAAAAAGCCAGTTCATTAGAGCATCCTAACTTATTTCAGATGATGAGAAATGTCTGGAAAAATGTAACATCTTAAAATCAATGTTTTTGCATAGGGGCTACCCTTCAACACTACTCAATAAAATTTTTGAGGAGGTTTGGATGGAAAGGGCGTGTAGATATGCACCGATTATCAAGAAATAGTTACAACAACTGGCCAATATTTCCAAAGGGCATGAGGTCCAGAATACAGTGGTCACAGCAATATAGTTCTGCACTACACCTTGGACACCAAGGAGATTGAATTTATCATGCAGAAGAACTGGTATGTGTTGCAGTGAGATGAGTCTATTAAGAACTACTTTTTGGAAAATCCTTCCTTTACATATAAATATAATGGGAAAATCAAAAATCTCCTGGAGAGGTCAGAAGTTGTAACTAAGGGGGTTTTAAACACATGGAAGTGTGGTCATTGTCCACAGTGCCCCTATATTAACACTAGTTACCAAGGTCCTTTGATGAACAACATTGTTACTAACATGCACGGTGGCACTTACAACTGTGCTACACAGAGAATTGTTTATTTAGCTACATGCACTTCATGTATGGCATTTTATGTAGGCAAAACTAAAAATACCTTGAACAAGTGTATTTACCAACACTTACATAGTATAAAACGTAAGAAATGAAGAGTGCTTTAGCAAGACATTCAAGTACATGTTCTGAGTTTAACAAGTTTGTTTTCTTAACTTTGGAATAAATACAGGTCAAACCCTATGGGGGGGGGGGGGGGCTGGCAAAATAAACTCTTCCACTGGGAAATGTATTGGCAAATTAGACTCAATGCAGCCAGTCCATCAGGTCTTAATGACATTTCAGCTTCAAGTGAACTAAAAAAAACAAGCTTGTATAGTATGATTATAGTCCCCTGGACTTGTGTGTTTTTATGAGGATATGAACTGAACTAAATGTCGCATGTATCCCTTAAGAAACTAGTGGTGATGTCATCCTTTTTGATTGAGTGCTGCTGGGTGTGTGTGTCTTAGTTCATGTAGTTCAAAAAGGGATGACTTTTAGTTGAAAGACAATTCTGATGATGTCTTTGTAAGTAGATGAAAGCACTTAACTAAGACTTTGTATTTTGGTTAAATAAAAGTGTTTTTAAAGTTCCTGGAATCGGCTGACTAGCTGGTTGTTCTTCTGTTACTGGATGTTGTTTCTGCCAGTTCCAGAAACCTTCTTGTGTTTGGTTTTTAACATTTCAGTATGTTAACAGGTAAAGAAGATATATATATTTTATCAGCAGCCCAGTTTATCGAACTATTTTATAGTCACCGTGCGATTAGTTGACTGTAGCACTGTTTACACTTAAGTTACTGCTGTGCTATTGTGGAGTTAGTATATGTAAGTTAAGGGGTGTGGAGTCATAACTTTCATGTCAGGGGATGGGGGGTGAAGTCCTCCATTAAAAATATTGTAAGGTATGGTATAATTGTGTGTTTGTCTGGTCTGTGACTTGAGGTAGGATGTGGTCTAGAGATCAGAAAAGGAAACTAATTTAGTTTTCCTTTTCAATTTCGTGTAATTCTGTAATGTATGGAATTGATCAAGCAGTTTGGCTCTTAGCATATATACATCACACAGACACAGACACACACACACACACACACACACACACACACACACACACACACACACACACACACACACATGCACGTGACAAATGAATCCTACTCAGATGGAACGTTATGGTAAGTACATAACTTCTAAATCTGAAGTAGGAGAATTCATTTGTCAGCAACTTGTGGGATAGAGTCCCCAACTACCTGAATCTTGGGTGGCCATCATGGAAGGATATTCCGGAGCACTGCGGTGCCAAAGGATGCTCTACCTCTAGAAGTGACGTCCAGCTTGTAATGAGTAATAAAGTATGAGATGAAGCCCAAGTGGCTGCTGAACAAATGTCATCCAGAGGAACCCTAGACTTAAAGGCCGCTGAAGTAGAGACAGACCGGGTCAAATGAGCATGGACTCCCTCCGGTGCGGGCCTCCCAGAGGCTTGGTACGCCAACAGAATACACTGAGAAATCCAGCATGACAAAGAAACTTTGGAAATTGGTTTACCCAGATTGAATTTGGCAAAAGAAATGAACAACTGGTCTGATAGCCTACGACCAGCTGTCCTATGAAGGTAAAAACGAAGCTGCCTGTGAGCATCCAAGGAATGCAGCTTGTATTCGCCTTTGTTTTGATACTTAGGGAAGAAAACAGGGAGGTTGATGGACTGATTAATGTTAGCTTCCGAAGCTACTTTAGGAAGAAAGGAGGGATTGATCCTGAGGCACACCCGGTCCGGATGAAAAATCAAATAAGGCGGTTTCATGGGCAGGGCCTGAAGCTCAGAAACTCTCTTAGCCGAAGTAATGGCTACCAAAAAAGCAGTCTTAAAGGACAAGAATTTAAGATTGACTGTGGCCGCAGGTTCAAAGGGGGAAGCGGTCAAGGCCTGAAGTACCAAGGAAAGATCCCATGGGGGAACCGTTTCTTTGACAGGGGGTCTGAGCAAAAAGGTGCCTTTTAGGAAGGTTTTGCATAACTTAGCCGACATAAGAGACCCTGAATCGTGTCCAACATGGTAATGAGATATGGCCGCCAGCTGAACTTTGACCGTGGAACTACTGGCACCATCATTAAAGAGAGTAGTAAGGAAATCTAGAACCAAAGGAAGGGGAACCGTGAAAGGATCTAGGCCTTGCCGCTCTGCCCAAATGGAGAAACGCTTCCATTTACTGCGGTAAATTTTTCTGGTAGAGGGCTTGTGGGCCGCTACCAGAATGGCCTTAACTGGGGACGAGATACCAGGAGTCCTGATTAGGAGTGGAACTGGAGCAGCCAAGCAGTCAACTTCAGGTTGTCCAGGTTCGGAGTTGGTAGGTTCGACGAGTGTGATATCAGATCCGGAATGGGATCTAGAATCCAAGGTGGATTCACTGAATGAGACCTTAGGTAAGGGAACCAGATCTGTCGAGGCCAGAATGGGGCAATGAGGATCATTCTGCACCCCAACCGAGAGGCTTTCTGAAGTACTTGTAGCATCAGAGGTAGAGGGGGGGTATGCGTAAAGAAGACCGGGAGGCCAAGCATGCACCAGAGCGTCTCTCGGAGAATCCCCTGGAGGGGGGATTAGAGCAAAAAAACTGTCGCACTTGGCGTTTAAGGGAGAAGCAAAGAGATTGCAACAGGGAGTCCCCCACTGTGCGAAGATACATTTCGCTACTTGAGAATTGAGAGACCACTCGTACGGGGAGAGAATGGTGCGACTGAGCTTGTCCGCTAGGATGTTGGTCCGACCCAGAATATGTGTTTTGATGAGAAAGCGGTTGGTGGAGATCGCCCATTCCCACGCTCTCATGGCTTCTCGACATAAAGGGTAAGACCTGGTTCCCCCCTCTTTGTTGATGTACCAGACCACCGACATGTTGTCTGATTGAATCGCAATTGTTCCCAGGGGAAGGAGGGCTTGAAGTGCTTGCAACGCCAAGAGCACCGCCCTCATTTCCAGAACATTGATATGCAGGGAGGTCTCTGAATCGCTCCATGTGCCTTGGACCGTCCGACCCGCAAAATGCCCCCCCACCCGAGGCGGGAAGCGTCTTTGGTCACCATGGTGAGAGGGGGAGATGCACAAAAGGGGCGGCCCCTGTGGAGGTCCGGAGAATGGAGCCACCGCACGAGAGACCACTTGCAAGCCTTGCTGATTGCAATGGGATGATACAGGGGAAGGAAAGAAATGACCATTGCACCTGAAGTGTCCATTGAATTACCCGCATGTTCAAGCGGGCGATCGGAAGAAGAGTAATCGCTGCCGCCATAGACCCTAGCGCCCTCAGGATCAATTCCGCAGGTGTTGAGCTGGAGTGAAGGATGGCCCGCACCTGGAGTCGCAGATTCCGAACTCTGTCGGTTGTGAGAAAGGCTCTTAAATTTCTCGTGTCTAACCTGGCTCCTATAAATTTTATTATTTGAGTAGGGACCAGGTTGGACTTTTCTATGTTTACCGTGATGCCTAGCCAGGGAGCTAGACGAAGAAAGGAGTCTCTTGCCAAAGAGAGTAGATGCCTTGTTGGGGCGGTGAGAAGCCAGCCGTCTAGGTACGGAAAGACCTGCACCCCCTGAAGCCTCAGGTGGGCCGCAACCACTGCTAATACTTTGGTGAACACCCTGGGGGCTGTAGTGAGACCAAAGGGAAGGACCCTGAACTGGTAGTGACTGGCTCCCAGCCGGGCGAAGAAACCTCCTGGATCGTCTGTCCATCAGAATGTGGTAGTACGCGTCCTTGAGGTCTATAGAGCACATCCAGTGATTCTCCCCTAGAAGGGGGAGGATGGATTGCAAAGTGACCATCTGGAACTTCTCTTTGGGAACTGACAGGTTCAACAGGGACAGGTCTAGAATGGGTCTTAGGTCCCGAACCTGGAGTAGAACCCTGATCCGATGTGGTCTGGGGGGACGGGCTGGATGGCTCTTTTTTTCAGCAGATGGCCAATTTCTGCTGAAGCGGCCTCCCTCTGATCGGGTGGAACATCGGGGAGGATTTTTAACTTTGGGACATGAAGAAAGGGGATCTTGTAACCTCTGGATATAATCCGGAGTACCCATCGGTCCGATGTAATGGACTCCCATGCCACTAGGTGCTCGAGCGTCCCCGACTGCTTCCAGAGTGGAGCAGTCGGGCAACCCCCCAGGGTTGCTGCGTGGGCTGTTCAGAGAAAGGTTCCCTGGACCCAAAGTTCCTGGGAGCCCCTCTGCCCCTAGGGCGGCGTCCTCCCTGTCCTCCTCTGCCGCGGAAGGACTGGTTGTCCGGAGCGGGTTGGGAGTGCTGCGACTTCCGGAACCACATCTTCTTCTGGCCGTTTTGGTTCCTAGAGTAGGACCTCTGGGGCACAGAGAAGAGGACTCCAACGGCAGACAGCGTCTTCCCGTCCTTCTCGCTCTGAACCAAGGTGTCGCGAACCGTCTTGCCAAAAAGGGCAGAACTGTCAAAGGGGGCGTTCGCGAATGATGTCTTGAAGGGCTCCGTAAAATCGCAGTGGTGGAGCCAGGCCTGCCGTCTTGTGACTAGGCCCGCTCCTGCAGCTCTAGCGGCTCCCTCGGTAGCGTGGGAAAGTAACCGCATAGAGGTGTTAGTCACAGAATGAAGAGTGGCCATACGGGTGGAGTGCATAAGTTTGTCCTCCTCCGATATGGACTCTGGGGGGGATGCAGCGTATTCCTTGATAAGATCGTGCTGCATCCTAATGATGTGTGCCAAATAGTTGAGTGCCCTCACTGAGAAGGTCGCTGAACTAAAGATTTGCTTCCCCAAATGGTCCATCATCCGAGAATCCTTGCTCGGGGGATGGACTGAGGGACTCTCCTGGGCGAATTCCCTCTTAGTGGCTGCTGCCGACAACATGGCATCTACCGGGGGTCCCTTGCTCCAGTGGGCACGGTCAGCAGGGGGGCTAAGGATCCTGTCGGGCCTCTTAGGGATTGGCTCCACGGTGTCTGGGTCCCTCCATGCCCTGGTGGTAATAAGGTCCACCAGGGGGTCGGCAGGAGGGGACACCCAAGAGGTAGACGGGCCCGCTTCAAATGCCTCCAAGAACACTGACTCGTCTGAGGAAGACTTTGGGGCAGACCACCCACCTCTAATCCATAACATTTCCATGATGTCTCCAAAGGAGACATCCTCAGGGGGTGATCTTGGGGATCCTTCCCCTTCCTCCAAGTCAGTGTCTTCGGTTAAAGACTCGGGGGAGTCTATGTGCCTCCTCTTACACAAATGCTTGCGAGGTGCTTCCTCGGGGGGGCTGTCCGAGGAGCCCTCACCAGCAATATCCAGAACCACAGGAACTGCTTGGGGCAGTGAAGCGGGCTGTCCCAGTGGCCAGGTGATGGAAGCCTGGCCCAGAGCAGATGGAGTGCGGGACGGAGCCGAAGCAAGGGCCGGGGGGTCCGGATTCCCTCAACAGAGCCCTCTCCACTACATCAAAAGCCGAGGGGGAGCCAACTTTCGGATCCTATTGTTGAGGCTGGCTCCCCCTCGGATCCGATGAGCGGATCGGAGCCGGCACCGAGCCCCTCGGATCCGAGGGACCAGTGTGCTCCGACAAGGACGGCGCCGAAGGCACACTGAGTCCCTCGGATCCGAAGCTCGGGCCAAGGCTCTGAGAGGTCGGATCCGACAGACTCGAGGGCAGGGTCGGATCCGAAGTACCCAGTACTGTCGGCGCCGACCCACCCCCGGCTCCGAGGCTGCCCGGCTCCGAGCGCTCCGAACCCGGGTAGCGGGTCAGAGAAGGAGCAATGGGCTTAAGAAATGGGGTCGAGCTCCCCCCCAGAGGGGGGGGAGGCAGGAGCACTCCCATCTGCATCTGAGCCTGGAAGAACCTTCGCATCATCCGGTCCAGATCAGCATCGGAGAGGCTGTAAGTAGACCTCAACGAGGCTACCAAGGTAGGCCTTGAGTGCCGCCTCGATAGCCTCGAAGGAGGTCGGGTCTCCTCATCCTCAGGCTCCGGTGAAAAGCACGGGGACCGAAGCCAAGGAGGGGGAGAGCCAGCAGCCAGAGAGGCCGGAGGAGAAGCCCGCTTAGCCAGCGGGGCCGAAACGGAGGTCTCGGCCCGCCGCTTGTGATGCTTCTCTCGCCGGTCCTTTTTCCTGGCTTCCCTCTCCTCCGACCCTTTGGTGGGAGTTTGAGTCCCGGGTGGAGGAGGGGGAGCAGGCAAGGCAGGGACTGCAGAAGCAGTGACCACCAAGGGGGCGGGGGCCGAAGCCGAGTCTGGGGGCAAGAGTCCCACCAAGACCAGCTTCGACCTCCGCTCCTTCAATGCCCTGGGGTTGAACCCTGCACAGATTGAACACCCTGAAGTGAGGTGTTCAACCCCAAGGCATCGAACGCACCGAGTGTGGCCATCAGCAGGGGAAAGCTTATGGCCACACTCGGAGCACTTTGAAAAAATTGCCTTTGGGGCCTCAGACATAACTATTTTTTTTTTTTTTTTTTTAAAAATAGTAATAATAAAAGAAACTAAAACACTCACACAAAGGCCCCAAAAAAGACAC
The DNA here is from genome assembly GCF_019279795.1 of Protopterus annectens. Taxonomy (NCBI): domain Eukaryota; kingdom Metazoa; phylum Chordata; order Ceratodontiformes; family Protopteridae; genus Protopterus; species Protopterus annectens. The sequence goes on from NC_056735.1 coordinate 1,412,468,854, forward strand.
ACACACACACACACACACAGCTACGTACCAGCGAGGGGAGGGTAAAAACTATGTTAAATTAACCCAAAAAATATATAGACAGAAGGGAAACCTATAACTTTCACACAACTAAATAAAATTTAAAGTTTTAAAACCCTTAAATAAGAATATATAGAACTTAGCTTATGGAGCTCTGACGACCCAGCCTTCACCATGCGCGGCAAACTAGATCTGAGGTCATGTAGGGAGAGCAGGGCATTATGGGTGAGGGGAGGAGCTAGGAGCTCGGATCCATAGCTGGATAAACCATGCCGGTTCGGATCCGATATCGGATCCATACCCACAGGTCGCAGACAAATGAATTCTCCTACTTCAGATCTATACATTTCTTGGCACTGAGCTTGAGCCCATGGCTCAGGTATCAAGCTTCTGTTTCTGTAAGGACCTTTTGTAGAGTATCCACATCATTTGGGGATTGTCACTTAGTGTTGGCCTGTACGTCAGAGAAGTAGATGCCAAACAAGAGCGGTCCCAGGACTGAACCCTGAGGTACTCCACTTGTCACTGGTCTGGAGCTGGATTTGGAGTCGACTATTTTTACAGTGTGGGTTCTGTCAGTAAGCCAGTTGGCAACCCATTGAGTGACATAGGGATTAATGCCCAGCTTAGTAAGTCTATCTATGATTCCAGAGTGGGGGATGGTGTCAAAGGCCTTGGCGAGGTCCGGACAGGCTGTGTGGAATGCCTTACCCTCGTCCATGGCTCTTGAGACTGATTTGAAGAAGTCAATTGGGTTCAGGAGACAAGATTGGCCCTTCATGAACCCAAACTGGGTGGGGTCCAATGTTTGAAGGTTGCCAATGTCTTTGTTTATATGTTCCATGATAATACGTTCCATGGCTTTGCAGATCAGGCTCGTCAGACTGATGAGGCAGTAGTTCCAGGGATCCAAGGTGGATCCCCCCTTGTGGAGTGGGATAACTGTAGCTGTGCACCACTCAGTGGGCATGAAGCCTGAGGTGAGGCTATGATTAAACATGACACTTAGGTGAGGTGCCAGTTCTTTTTGTAGTTCATGTAGTACACAGCCTGGGATGTCATCTGGTCCCATGGATGCTGTATTCTTAGCTTTGGAGAGTGTGTTTTTTATCTGTGTGGCCGATATTACCAGAATTTGGCAATCTTCTGGTATTGAGATGGGCCGTTTAGGGGGTAAGAAGGGGGTGAAGTTGACACTGAATTGATCTGCCAGGATATTGGCAATATCCTTGGGATCAGTATATTTAATGCCATTCTGCTGTAGCTCAGAGCAGATCTTAGCATTTCCATTTAGATTCTTGACATAGTTATAGAATACCTTGTGGTTGTCTTTGGAATCTTTGGCAATTTTATTTTCGTAACTAGCTTTGGAGGATTTTATGAGGGATCTCAACTTCTTACTGAGGCTGGTAAGAGAGTTGTTTGCATCATGGGATTTTCCTCTCCTCTGCAACAGTTTCTTCCTTTTGTTGTAAAGTTTGTTTATGGCAGGGGACCACCAGATTGGCTTCCTTTATTTTGGAGGAGAGCATCTTGGTTCTATTTGGGATGGTAGGATTCAGCAGTCGAACTTTCAGTTCTCGTCTGCATGGATGTCATGAAGTTTGTCACTTCTGACCTGAGTAGCATGAAGTTGGCTTTGGAGAAGTTTTTTATGGAGGTTTCCTTACTGGTGAGTGGGGGTGGGATGTGGATGTTAAATGTGATTAGCTTATGGTCAGACCTGACCAACGAGGGAGTGACTATAGGTGTGGAGCATCGATTTCCCATGTTGGTAATGACCAGGTCTAGGATATTGGAGCTCTTGGTGGAACTATGGATTAGTTGATCCAGGGCGTTGGAATTTATGAATTCCAAGAACCACTGGGCAAAGGTGTTGGTACACGAGTAGTCTCCCAGTTAATGGCAGTGTAGTTGAAATCACCCAGTATTAGGGTGTTTGGTTGTATCTTAATATTTTCCAGTATGTTTAGAAAGATGTAGTGAGAATCTTGGGGCATGGTGGGGGATCTGTAGCAAGCTACAATTTGGATTGCAGTCTTACCTAGTGTTAGTTGCACCTGGAGAATTTCAGATGCATTGTGTTGGGCAACTAGCCTGGTGGTGTGAATACCCTTGGTGAATATGGACACTTCTCCACCTTTAGTGTTTCAGGCCTGGTTTGGTGGCCAAAAAGTGTGGCAAGAGTTGTAGCCTGGTATTGTAGGGGTGCTCTTTGAAGCCTTGAACCAGGTCTCAGTTACTGCACATATATCAATGTTCTCCATTTTTAGGAGTGCCTTGAGAGAGTGCATTTTGAGGTTTAGACTTCTAGCATTGAGTAGTATTACCTTCAGATTTGGCATGCTTGTACCTGTTATGGTGGTGGTTTTGTCCTTTGAACTTTGCCTAAAAAATTATGATGACATGGTTAAGATCCATGGAGCATGTGGCTTGGAGGGATTGGGATTTCTTTAAGTGTAGCATGTCCAACAACTCTGGGTTTGACATGGCCTTGTATGTTAGGCAGAGATCGCCTCTGAGTAGGCGATATGTGACAGACTATAGCTGGAGTTTCTTTAGATGGTCAGCATAAGGCATCTGCTTTAGGCCTGTGATTCTTTATGTGAGGTATTTCTGTGGCCTTTCTAGTTGATGCAGATGTCTTGTGAGGTACATACCAAATGGGGCATTGTATTCTATAATGGGTCTAATGAGGGATGAGTACAGAGGGACAATGACCTCCTTTTTTCTGGATGAGAAACCCTTAGTGATGAGGTGTGCCACGTAGAGTATATTCTAACTGTTGTGGCTGTGTGGTTATCAAAGGTGAGTCCACTGTCCACCTGTATCCCTAGGTCTCTTATCACACTTTCGGTGTTTAGTGTACTGCCACCTATGTGGTAGTTCACAGGTACATGGTTTATCCCAAAGGGGGCAACTGTACATTTTTTGGCATTTAGCTTGAGCCCATGGCTTTGGCACTAGGCATGTGTATTGGTAAGGCTCTTTTGTAGTATATCCACATCATTTGAGGATTCACTAATAGCTCCCAGCTTGCAGTCATCTGTGAACTTTGTAAGCCAGTGTCCATTAGTGTTGGCCTGTACTTCAGAGAAGTAGATGCCAAACCAGAGTGGTCCCAGGACAGAACCCTGCAGTACACCACTTGTCTGGAGCTGGATTTGGAGTCAGCTACTTTTACAGTGTGTGTTCTCTGTCAGTAACCCAGTTTGCAACTCATTGAGTGACATAGGGATTAATGCCAACTCAGTAAGTTTATCTATGATTCAAGAGTGGGGATAGTGTCGAAGCCTTGGCGAGGTCCAAGTAGGCTGTGTGAACCATCTTACCCTCATCCATATCTCTGGAGACTGATTCAAAGAAGTCAATCAGGTTCAGGAGGCAAGATTGGCCCTTCATGAACCCAAACTGGGTGGGGTCAAGTGTTTGAAGACTACCAATGTCTTTGTTTATAAGTTCCATGATAATACGTTCCATGGCCTTGCAGATCAGGCTTGTCAAACTGATGGGACAGTAGTTCCCAAGATCCAAGGTGGATCCCCCCTTGTGGAGTGGGATGACTGTAGCTGTGCACCACTCTGTGGGCATGAAGCCTGAGGTGAGGCTATGATTAAGCATGACACATAGGCGAGGTGCCAGTTCATTTTGTAGTTCATGCAGTATGCAGCCTGGAATGTCATCTGGTCCCATGGATGCTGTATTCTTGGCTTTGGAGAGTGAGTTTTTTACCTGAGTGGCCGTGATTACTGGAATTTGGCATTCTTTCAGTACTGAAATGGGCTCTTTAGGGGATGCGAGGGGGGGGTGAAGTTGGCACTGAATCTATCTGCTAGGATATTGGCAATATCCTTGGGATCACTATATCTAGTGCCATTCTGCTGTAGCTCAGAATAGATCTGAGTATTGCCATTTAGATTCTTGACCTAGCTATAGAATGCCTTGTGGTTGTCTTTGGAATCTTTGGCAATTTTGTTTTCGTAACTAGCTTTGGAAGATTTTATGAGGGATCTCAGCTTTCTACTGAAGCTGGTGAGGGAATTTTTTGAATCCTGGGTTCTTCCTCTTTCTGTAACAGTTTCTTCCTTCTGTTGTACAGCTTGTTTATGGCAGGGGACCACCGGATTGGCTTCCTTTTTTTTAGAGGACACTGTCTTGGTTCTATTTGGGATGGCTCAGTCCATGCACGAGTGAGCACCTTAGTGTAGGATTCTGCAGTTGAACTTCCCGTTTCCATCTGCATGGGTGTCATGAAGTTTGTTACTTCTGACTTGAGAAGCATGAAGTTGGCTTTGGAGAAGTTTTTTACAGAGGTTTCCTTAAAGGGGGTAGGGGTGGGATGTGGATGTCAAGGGTGATTAGCTTATGGTCTGATCTGACCAAAGAGGGGGTGACCACTGGTGTGGAGCATTGATCTCCCATGTTGGTAATGACCAGGTCTAAAATACTGGTACCCCTAGTGGGACTATGAATTAGTTACTCTAGGGCACTGGAATTCAGGAATTCCAAGAACCGCTGAGCAAAGGTGTTGGTACAGGAGTAGTTTACCCAGTTAATGGCAGGGTAGTTGAAATCACCCAGTATTAGGGTGTTTGGTTGTATCTTAATATTTTCCAGTATGTTTAGAAAGGTGTAGAATCTTGGGGCACGGTGGGGGATCTGTAGCAAGCTAAATTTTGTATTGTTGTTTTACCTATTGTTAGTTGCACCTGGAGAATTTCAGATGCATTGTGTTGGGCAACCAGTCTGGAGGTGTGAATATCCTTGGTGAATATGGACACTCCTCCACCTTTATTGTTTCAGTCCTGGTTTGGTGGCTGAAAAGTGTGGTATGAGTTGTAGCCTGGTATTGCAGGGGTGCTCTCTGGAGCTTTGAACCAGGTCTCAGTTACTGCACAGATATAGATGTTCTGCATTTTTAGGAGAGCCTCGAGGGACTGCATCTTGAGGTTTAGATTTCTAGCATTGAGTACCATTACCTTCAGATTTTGCTTGCTTGTACCCATTACAGTGGTAGTTTTGTCCTTTGAACCTTGCCTAAAAAAGGCACTATAGGGGCGGCAAGAGCCTTAGCTAGTAACCTGAATCCCAGGGGTGACAGGTGCAAACCATCTCTTGCAAAGCATCGTGGTTTGTTGATCATGTAATCCCAGGCAGACAGATACTGGATCCCTTTTGAATGACACCAGAAGCTTAGTCAATTATTGAAGTCAATCATTTTGTCCTTATACTGTGGTGGTATTCTGGGTGATCGCAGGATGCTACTCAGGGCTAGGGTCATACCTGCCTGGGCTACATGATCTGAGAGTTCTTCCATGTCTCTTTTCATGTAGTCTAGGGAGGTATGCCTCAAGTCATTCAGTCCAACATGGACAATGACAGAGTCATATTTGTACCTGTTGTGGAGTGACTTGAGTGCATGCGTTATGTGGCAGATCTTGGCACCAGACAGGCAACTAACTGTCATTTTCTCCTTGTTCAGCCTGGTGAGTGGGACATTGGTGTGCCTGACTATAGAGTTACCTATGACTAAAGTGTTGGGTACGTTGCCTTGACTTAGGGGCTGCTGCTAGGTGGCACACTGGTGTTGTGACCTATGTGACGCTTTGGTTGTTTTTGGGGTTGGTGTTTGTTTGCGTTTCAGCTTTGGAGGTCCTTGTTGCTTGGGCAGGTTAATATTAAGAGCCTCCACATATGTGGGTTTTGTGTTGCTATGTGTGCGTTTTGGTGGTGTGGGTTTTGAAGGACTATGTGTTGTTTGAGATGTTGTGTGGGTGTTAACCTTCTCCTCTTGTCTGTCTAGCAAAATCTTGGCTGGAGAGAGCTTTGCTTCCAGCTTGGCTGTGTAAGTGCATCTCTCGCAGGTTGTAGTGTTTGGTGGTAGGAGGAGAGGGTTGTCTGTGTACATGAGGCAATTGCTGCATTGCCCCAGTGTGCCCACATTCACCAGGTGGACAGGGGAAATCACTGGAAGCTGACCCTTGGACATGCTTGGGTAGGTGCTTTCTTTGTGTATTACAAGAGCTGTTTTCCCTTACTATTTGCCAAGGTACTTCCAATTGTATGCTGTCTAGTGCCTACGACTATTTTCTCCTTATTTTCAAGGAGAGGTGAGTGCTTGTAACAAATTAAGGCTTCCTAGTGTTTTTTTGTGAGTTTTAGAGCAAGTGCTAGTCACAGATATACAGATTTTAGTGCTACTGCTGAGAAAGTAGCTAGTTCTAAGGAAAAATTCGAAGAGCAGACTTTCTGGTACTGGAAATATTTTAACCTTAGCCCCGCGGTGCGCAAATGCACACAAACGCACGTATTTATGCCAGAAAGTTGAAAGGGATAGAAATCAGCCTAAAATGGCCAATAAAAATCTCAATTTCAGAGCTGGAAATCACTCCTCTAGTGTTAGATAGGCAGTACAATGCTCCCACTCTCACTGGTAAGCAGTAGGACCTCCCTCTACCACAGCAAGGTCTGGATAGCTCTGAACACTGAAACTGAAGTCCTGAAACCAGCAAGCCTGGAAACTGGACTATTCTAGTTAGAAAAGGTGGGAAATTAGCAAACAAGATAGATTTTTTTTTTTGGTTAAATCAGGCTAAATGATGCATTTATACAGTAAATAAGCACAGAAAGGCTAATGCACTTGAGTGTACAGCCCAGAACAGTCTTCTTCTTTCGGCTTTTTCCCGGTTAGGGGTCGCCACAGCGGATCACCTTGTCCGCACATTGAATGGCAGTGGAGTTTTACGGTGTCGAGTTGCCAGCCCGGCGCCCAACCTTCCACAGAAGGCACACTCACACGCATACCTAGGGCCAATTTAGAGTGTCCAATCCACCTGCAGCATGTCTTTGGAATGTGGGAGGAAACCGGAGCACCCGGAGGAAACCCACGCAACCACAGGGAGGACATGCAGACTCCGCACAGAAGGCACCCCAGCTGAGGATCGAACCGGAGAACCTCTTGCTGTGAGGCAGCAATGCTAACCACTGCACCACCGTGGCCGCCCGTACAGCCCAGAACAGTAAACTCAATTAAAACTTTGCAAAATTAGAAATTTGAAAATTTTAAATTTTTAAATAAAGCAAGGCAAGTGCACAACTGGAAAATGACTTAGAGAGAGAAATACAGTGAAATAAGTAGCTAGTCTACTTTTTAAGTTTTCTGAAAATTGCAGGTAATAAAAATGACCAAAATCAGCAAAAATTTGAAAATTCAGCAAAAAGTACTTGCAGTTAGTACAAAAGGTCTCTCTTTCTCATTTCTGGTGCTGTAGTAGTCTGCAGGACGTCCTAACAGAATCTGCTCAGCTAAAACAAGCACAAACTATTTTACCACTAAAGGGTACATTACTGTAATACAGCTTGAATAACTTCTCTAACTCCCACTTTAGTACAGGTATCTATATGCTTACTCATGCATATCCATCTTTACAGCTGTTACACTACAAATACTTGTACATAATATATTCAACTTCAACATGATATTGTGATTGTACCAGTATGAAGGTAAAATACATTGTGATTCACCAGTTCAATACGCTACTGTTTATTATTTTCTAATACTGCACTGTAAATATGATACTAAAGCTTTATTTAATTGTGTTAATTTATATCACATCTTGTATTAAATTGTACTAATGGAACTTTTCTCACTGATCCACCTCTAAAGAGGGATTCAACACTCAGTCAGACCTCAGTGGTCAACAAATAAAGATAAATAATTCAGGATTAGGAATCTGATATTGAGTATGACCTCTGCTTATGGTTCATATATCAAAAGGAATTTGAGGGAACCTACTCCCATAACAATTTCTTCCAAAGCATTATGCGCACCAAAAGTAAAAGGGAGGCAACTATGCATTTCTAATAAGAAAATATCCAGTAATGATAATTTCTCATATGCATGCATGTTTATATAACTATATATATATATATATATATATATATATATATATATATATATATATATATATATATATATATAAAATATATACACATACACCTGTAATACATATACTTATATATATATATATATATATATATATACACACACACACACACACACACACACACACACACACACACATATATATATATATATATATATATAAATAAAATATGCCTCTCTCTCTCTCTATATATATATATATATATATATATATATATATATATATATCCATATATGAATAATAAATAAATAAATATATATATATATATATATATATATATGTGTGTGTGTGTGTGTGTGTGTGTACGTATACATATATACGTGTATGTGCGAGCGCACGCGTGTGCATAATTATGTATACATATATATCTTTGGACATGTTTTATATAACACTGATTCTTGTGTTTCCAGAGACTCAAAAACATTCCATGAAAAAGACCAACCCAAATAGTTAATTATGGTTTCTCTGTAAGGTATTGTTACTGTGTATGAAATAAAATGGCATTTGCGTATTTTGGTTTTACAGCATTTTTACATATCCCATAATTATCGGTCTATGTCTTAACCAACTGAAAAAAACATCTGTTGAGACAGAAACTTACCAGACAAAGTATATCATCTGCAAAGGCAAATAACTTAAAACACCTGACTTCCAACTTTAATTGGCACGATATCCTGAGGCTGATCATAGCTAGTAATAGAGAAATCAAGGCTACAATACACAGAGTTGGGGACTGGGAACACTCCTATCTGAACCAAACATGTTACAATTTTACCTGAGATTGTTGACCATTAACTGTTGTGAGCATTAAAAATTAGCTTTGATTACACCTTTTGGGTACTCTGGAATACTGTTGTTGTGTCTTCTGGCTTTTCCCGGTTAGGGGTCGTCACAGAGGAACTCTGGTCCGCTAATGATTGGCAGTAGATTTGTATGTACCAAGTTGCCGGCCCTGACGCACAACCTTCAACGAAGGTACGGCCATTCACGCATGTCTCCACACAGAAGACGCTCTAGCTGAGAATCGAACAGGACAACGTCGTACTGTGAGGAGACAACACTACCGCAGCACCACCACCGCAATGTACTCTAGAATACTATTGTTGTAAAATATAGTTAAGAGATATCAAAACCATATTAGATTTATATGAAGATAAGTGAGACTAGTCATACATAAGAATCTAAACAATTTGAATAGCTGAAGGTATGTCTCTCCATGGTATAATTTAAATGAGAAAAAAAGAGAACATATGTTTGAATGTGGTACTGAATTTAATGATTTATACTTTGCAAAACCTTTAGCAGTTTGTTTAGCATCCTTTATAATTCTGTTACCATGACATTTCCATTTCTGTCTTGTGCAAACAGGGATGAATACAATTTCCATACTGTTTCGCATTCAGATATATGTTCTTCCTAAATTACAATGAAGACTGCTTTGAATGTTATAAAGTAATGCTTTAATCTGGTTAGCAGCACTATTTTTGGTTGTAAATATTTATAAGGAAATTCCAAAGATCATCATCTTCTTTCGGCTGTTCCCGTTAGGGGTCGCCACAGCAGATAATCTGTTTCCATTTCTTCCTGTCCTCTGCATCTTGCTCTGTCACACCAACCACCTGCATGTCCTCTCTCACCACATGCATAAACCTTATCTTAGGCCTTCCTCTTTTCCTGTTACCTGGAAGCTTCATTCTTAGCATCTTTTTCCCAATATACTCAGCATCCCTCCTCAGCACATGTCCAAACCAACATAATCTTGCCTCTCTGGCTTTGTCTCCAAACCTTCCAACCTGGGCTGACCCTCTAATATACTTATTCCTAATCCTGTCCACCCTCGTCACACCCAGTGCAAATCTTAACATCTTTAACTCTGTCACATCCAGCTCAAACACCTGCCTTTTTGTCAATGCCACTGTCTCCAGCCCATATAACATAGCTGGTCTCACTACCCTCTTGTAGACCTTCCCTTTCACTCTTACAGGTACTTGTCTGTCACAAATCACTCCTGACACTCTTCTCCACCCACTCCATCCTGCCTGTACTCTCTTCTTCACCTCTCTTCCACACTCACCGTTACTCTGAACTATTGACCCCAAGTATTTAAACTCATCCACCTTTGCCACCTCTATTCCCTGCATCCTGACCATTTCTCTATCCTCCCTCTCATTCACACACATATATTTTGTCTTAGTCCTGCTGACCTTCATTTCTATTCTCTCTAGAGAATATCTCCATCTCTCCAGGGTCTCCTCCACCTGTTCCCTACTCTCACTACAGTTCACAATGTCATCTGAAAACATCATAGTCCACGGGGACTCCTGTCTGATCTCGTCTGTCAACCTGTCCATCATCATTGCAAATAAGAAAGGGCTCAGAGCTGATCCTTGATGTAACCCCACCTCCACCTTAAATGCATCCATCACTCCCATTGCAGACCTCACCACTGTCATACTACCCTCGTACATATCCTGTACCACTTTTACATACTTCTCTGACACTCCTGACTTCCTCATACAATACCACAACTCCTCTCTAGGCACCCTGTCATATGCTTTCTCTAAGTCTACAAAAACACAATGCAACTCCTTCTGACATTCTCTGTACTTCTCCATCAACACTCTCAGAGCAAACATCGCATCTGTAGTGCTCTTTCCCGGCATGAAACCATACTGCTGATCACTAATCATCACATCCCTTTTTAACCTAGTTTCCACAACTCTTTCCCATAACTTCATGCTGTGACTGATCAATTTAATCCCTCTGTAGTTAATACAGCTCTGCACATCACCCTTATTCTTAAAAATTGGTACCAAAACATGTTTTCTCCATTCCTCAGGCATCCCCTCACTTTCCAAGATTTCATTAAACAATCTGGTTAAAAACTCCACTGTCATTTCACCTAAACACTTCCATGCTTCCACAGGTATGTCATCTGGGCCAACAGCCTTTCCATTCTTCATTCTCTTCATAGCTATCCTTACTTCCTCCTTGCTAATCCATTGTACTTCATGATTCACTATCCCTATATCATCCAACCTTCTCTCCCTCTCATTCTCTTCATTCATCAACCCCTCAAAGTACTCTTTCCATCTCCTCAACACACTCTCTGCACTTGTGAGTATGTTTCCTTCATTATCCTTTATCACCCTTACCTGCTGCACATCTTTACTAGCTCGGTCCCTCTGTCTAGCCAATCGGTACAGGTCCTTTTCTCCCTCCTTAGTGTCCAACCTTTCATACAACTCTTTATATGCCTTATCCTTAGCCTTCGCCACCTCTCTCTTTGCCATGCACCTCATCTCCTTATACTCCTGTTTACTTTCTTCATCTCTCTGGCAGTCCCACTTCTTCTTTGCCAACCACTTTGTCTGTATACTCTCTTGTACTTCCTCATTCCATCACCATGTCTCCTTGTCGTCCTTCCTCTGTCCAGATGTGATACCAAGCACCTTTCTAGCCGTCTCCCTTACTAGCTCTGCTGTAGTTACCCAGCTATTTGGTAACTCTTCAATGCCACCCAGCGCCTGTCTTAACTCATCCCTGAACTCCACCTCACAATTACCCTTTTTCAATTTCCACCATTTGATACTTGGTGCTGCCCTCACACTCCTCCTCCTCTTCTTTATCACCAACGTCATCCTACAAACCACCATCCTATGCTGCCTCACTACACTTTCTCTGGTCACCACTTTACAGTCTCCAATCTCCTTCAAACTGGCCCTCCTACATAAGATATAATCCACCTGTGTGCATCTTCCTCCACTCTTGTATGTCACCCTATGCTCCTCCCTCTTGTTAAAATACGTATTCACCACAGCCATGTCCATCCTTTTCGCAAAATCTACTACCATCTGACCTTCTGCATTCCTTTGTTTAACACCATACCTACCCATCACTTCCTCATCCCCTCTGTTTCTTTCACCAACATGCCCATTGAAATCTGCTCCAATCACCACTCTCTCACCCTTGGTTACAGTCATCACCACTTCATCCAATTCACTCCAAAATTTTTCTTTCTCATCCATTGCACACCCAACTTGTGGAGCATATGCACTAACAACATTCATCATTACACCATCAATTTCCATCTTCATAAACATCACTCTATCCGACGCTCTTCACCAAAACACACTTAACATACTGTTCCTTCAGAATAACTCGCACGCACTTTTCCTCCCCATCCACACCATCAAAAACAAATGAACCCCACTCCAATACCAACTCCCTTGCCCCTCCTTCTCGGTCTCTTTCACACAATAACAAACATCCATATACCAACATCTGTCCTCATAGCTCTCCTAGCTAGCCATCACCTAGCTTACATTTCAAAGTTTAGAGCCCTCACTACCACAGTCTAGCCTTTTCTCTCTCTTCTGCCTTCCCTGCCTTCTCTCTGCCTCTCTCCTTCTTCTCCCCCAACAGTAGCAACTTCCGCCCAGCACCTGTTAAACTGTACTAATTGTGGCCCTTTGTTAACAGTCTGGGTGGCGGCCGGATGGGTATTTTACTGGTGTCTGCATACTAAATGAATTCTCTCTGAAATTATGATGCCTTCCTCCTCCCAAATTCAACCCTCCCAATTCCCCAAAAAAATTGTGTCAAGGAAAATTGTTTTCTGTTATTTTGTAATTCTTATATTATCAATGTAAATTATAAATAAATGCAAGCTATAAGCTTAGAATGTAAATAAATACTCCATTGGTTGGTCCACACTGTTCTGCCAAAAACCTGACATCTAGCTCTTAAAAATATCTCCATAATTAATAAATATGCTATTTATAAGATTCATCCACAAAATAATATAATAAATATAATAATGTATTTGGGAGAAATATTAAAATCTAAAGATAACAAAAAGTGCAAAAAGTGATCAGTGAAGAATGAAATGAATAGCTGAGATGAAAGAACATAACACAGCAAAACAAAAAGTATTATCTGTTCTTGAACTTTTTTGTATTTTTAGATCCATATGAGTATATGATGGATCAACTGGATGCTGTACCCTTTAGTAGTCCAATGGATTATGCTTATCAAGGAATTGCCTTACTAAATTTGCATATCTGTAGACTGATACACCAATGACTCCTTTTTATCATGCATAGTACTGTCTAGAATCTCCAGTAACTAAAGTATAGTCAAGTTTGTAATATGTCCAACTCAATGAACAGATCATAAAGAACATTTGTGTATTTTTAAAAGGGGGTGCAAGATGACTCCAAAGTTACAAATAGTAACTAACAAAGTAAACTATTTGTAACTTTAGCAAAATAATCTGTGCTTTCTTGTCCTTACATGAAACTAAATCCATGAAATGTCAAACATTTTTATGAAACAAAATTATTATCCTTGATTTATTGCAACAAGAGTTAACATAAGCATCCTAAAACTACTTCTTATTTGACAAAACATAGCTGTCACTAACTAAATGGATTTCCTGCAAAACAAAATTTATCACAGCTATTTGTTGAAACAATTTCAAAATCTGTTCACATTTGATCGGGTGATAAGCCATGCATTAGGAATAGTGCATCCCCAGTATTCTGAGAAATGGGCTGCATAATAGATTAGTGGTATAGAATCACTGTTATTAGTGAATATAGAAGCACCGTCATGTTCAGGGTAGCAGTGCAGCTAGGCAGTGAAAGGGCTTTGCTTTTATAATCACATGAGCAATGTCATAAGAAAGGTAAGAAAGCATTCACAACTCTATACATGATCAAGTGTCAAAACAATTCTCATTGCTGCAAGTCAGGCACGATGGACAGGCCAAAGGCTGCCAGCACAGTAGAGTGGCAATGCAGTTCAGCACATAAATAATGAGGAAAGGGGGAGACAACAGAAGTAGAAAAAGCGGTATAAAAAGTAGATGAAAACACAAGGATAACCATAAGAAATGATAAGCGGAGGGAAGAAGGTTATATATCCATCGGGGGGGGGGCACACAATGGTAGGGAACACATCATAATGATATGACAGTTGGGACAGCATTAGACTGAAAATCTAAAAGTCTCTGTTCAGTCCCAGGTTTCAGCATGGAAACCTTTGTCTGGCAGCAGGAGCTGTTAACAAGCTGTTTCCAGTGGTTCAGAGGTTCAGGGTTTGATTTCCTAAGCCTCCATTTCCTAATTGTGTGACTCTGAGTAAGTCACTTAACCAGACACTGCTCCTGGGCTGAGTGTGAAAAGGGTCAATGGAGATCACTGAAAAAACATAAATAAAACTATAAGGCCAATCTTTAACAAAATAGGATAGGTTATTTTGAACACAAAGCTAAACCGGCTAGGCTTAAAATGTGGACTTGTGCCATGGTGCTTGTGTTAAGTACTTTGTTCCGTAGATAAGTAGGTAGAGGTTCTAATATCACTGCAGTCAGCTTGTGTGTGAGTGTGTGTGTTTGTATTTAAGAGGGTTTGGAGGTTGCCATAATGGATAACGTGTTTACCTTACAGACACAAGGTGTGGGGTTTGATTCCTAATTGGAATAATTGGCTAGGCTTAAAATGACCCACAAGGGCAGTTAGCCTAGTATTAATCTATGAACCTATAAACATGTACTGCTAAAGGGTTAGTATTCTCTGGCCTTCATGCACTAAAGACATGAAATGGTACAGAGGCCCCAAAGAATCCTGTACACCAGTGAATGCATAGCTATGCATATAAAGGATGGGTGGATGAACAGGATGTACAAGTCAGACAGGCCATCAACATAGTGATGCAGGATCATTGTCAGCAATAACATGCCTGTCACAGTTGTCAGAAGAAAGTCAACAGCTTGAAAAGCTCACCAGCCAGTATTACTGCAGACAAAGCATGTGCATCCTGGGCAAAGGTAAAGCAGATAATGCATTCCAGGACCAGAAGTAACAGTCAGTGGTGCAGGACATTAATGGCTCTGAGTACCCATAAGAACTCCAGGACATTGGTGCAGCGAATGATAACTGATATGCTATTGAATGTAAAGATCAAGAATGGGTCATTTCCAGGCAAAGCCATAACTGGATCAACCACTCAACCAGCACCCTGTGCCAGTCCAGTGAACTAGACTTGCACTGCTCCCCACTCAGCTCACCAAGTGAAGAGCAAAAAAAAAAAAGTTCTATCATCAGATAGCTTGGCAAGACCAATCTCTGCTCTTTGCCTCCTTCATCTCATTTTTGTGTCAAAGAAAAAAAAAAAAAGGAAAGAATAGCGAACTTCTACAGTTATATCATGCACGGAGCAGTACAGTGCTCAGGTTTTACTATATATATATATATATATATATATATATATATATATATATATATAATATATTTTTTATGTTTAAAATATTGAAAACTGCTTACTACAATATAGCAAGCAGAAGCTACAGTTTACACGCTGCATGCAGCACTACAGCTCTCAGGTTTTAATTTAAAAATAAAATGTAGCACACTACTTGCTACAGTTTAGACTACATGGTGAGCAGTACAGCACTCAGGTTTGACTAAAAATGCAATAATGGCTTTTAAAACCAAGTATGCATTAAAGAACAATCAGGATTGGACAATCATTCCCCCTAACACTTTGTGTCTGAAGCAGTTGCCCCTCTTGCCCTGGTTTAGCTACACTATTGTTTCCAGAGGCATATTCACCAGTGGAGGTGGGACCACCCACACAGAAGCAACTCACAAAGGTGAAAAGATTTCCCAGTTTCCTGGTCAGGGGAGGGTAAGAAGGCTTTCATACCTGGCGATGGGTTGAATGTTAGAGCTCATCTAGGAACACCTGCTTAAGTGTCTGTTGAGGATGTACCATATTATTTACTGCAAGTACATCCCCAAGTTGTAAAGTGGCATGCATGTGAAAGGGATGGATTTAACAAAACTATTTTTGTATATCTTTTTTTCAGCTAATCCTGGGCTACAAATACAAAACCTGCACGACAAGGTATGTATGGCCCCCTATGGTACTCATAGATTATGCCATGTACCAGCATGTGCACCATATGTCAGGGTACTTGAGGCATATGTTGCACTACTGCCACACTTATTATATCTTTATACTTTCACAACTTGTTGTTTTGGTGGGTACAACATGAGAGGATGACATATGCCTGATATCAGCATGTCACCTATGGCTGAAAAGACACAATCAAATGTCATAGTGGCACTGTAAGCAGTACTAATATGGTAGGGCTTAGACACATCCTGCATTATACAATGTGACAGCAGAGGCACAGGCCAAACTTCTAGCCTTACCAGTGCTTGATGTTGGATATCCTGTAATGTTGAGCCCACTCAGGCTACATAGAGGCACCATCATAGACATCTGTCAGATGCAGTGCCTCTCGAGTATGTGCACACCCCACATTGATATGTTAGTGGATGACTCCTCTGTGACTCCTGGTCTTTTCCTGACCTGAGTACAATGCTTGGCATTAATCACCATGACATACAACGCCTTCATATCCTGCATGATGACCTGCAACGCTTGCATAGTGACAAAGTGTATACAGACAGCGAGGAAACAGTGCTCTTATGACCCACAGCTGCCAAGTGAGCATCCATAGGGCAGGTGGTAACCACCACCTATTCAGCTTCTTCAAGAGAAGCTGAGTGTGAGAGGGGCCTAATGCAAAGGTACCTGTGAATGGCTGGCCCTAATACATACATACATACATACATACATACATTCCCCACTTTCTGAAAGTCCAGTTACAGATTTGCTGTTCTGAACTGTTTGGAAGTTTCTAGAAGGCCAGTGCTTGCTTGGGCTAAAGGGAAGTCTCTGTGTTCACCAGTGGGAGTGGTTAACACTGAACAGCCTGCCTGTCCCTGGAGGAGTGGTTACTGTCTAGAAGCTGTAGTTTTATTGGCCATTTTGGGTCAATTCTAAACTCCTTGAGCTCTCTCTCTTAAAACCCTACAACTCTCTTTTTGTGCGGTTTTGCGCACTGAGCAGCGTCGGGCAGCACTGCCTAAACAGGTTTAAATTATTCCAGGCTCCACAAAGTCTGCTCTTCACTTTTTCCCTTAGAACTGTTCAAACTCTCAAAGTAATCACTCTATTCTCTTTCTAAAGCCCTGCACTTGCTCAGCTCTTATAAGGAAACACTAACTAACTAAAGCACTATACCCTTCTTGACTTCTCATAAGTATTAGGTTCCTGATTGGTCCTTCCTGATCAAGTGAAAAATCAGTTCCCTTCCCTAATCTGATCAGTAAAAAAACAGTTCCCTATACTAATCTGGTATGTCCAAGGGTCAGTTTCAAGGTTCCTCTCCAGTCCAGCTGGTGAATCTGGGAATTTTGAGGCAATGTTACAATTGCCTTATGTACACAGACAACCCTCTCCTCCTTCCAACAAACTCTAATACATGTGAGAGATGCAGTTACACAGCCAAACTGGATGCAGAGCTCTCTCAACCCAAGACTGGCACAGTCAGTCAGGAGGAAAAGGTAGCCACCCGCACCACAAATACAGTCTCTCACAGACCTATTGCATCTGCATACCCAACACATAAACACACAAAAACATACTCGGAGGCTCTAAATAACAATCTGCCTAAACAGCAAAGACCTCCCAAGCACATATCCAAGCAAAAGCCACCCCTCAACAATACCCACGAATCACATATCTCACAAAATCAGTGTGCCTCACAGTCACAGCCCTTAAGGCCAAACAACACACCAAATACACTTGTTATAGGGGACTCTGTTGGCCGGCACACTGACGTCCCGCTCACCAGACTGAACAAGGAGAAGGTCACTGTAAGCTGCCTGTCAGCTGCCAGGATCCACCACATAATGCAAGCACTCAGGTCACTCCAAAGCAAGTACAAGTATGACTCCATCATTGTCCATGCTGGTGTGAATGACCTGAGATGTACCTCCCTGGACTACATGAAAAGAGACATAGAGGAGCTCTCTGGCCATGTAGCCCAGGCTGGTATGATCCTGACCTTGAGTAGCATCTTGCCCTCACCAAGAATGATGCCACGGTATAAAGACAAAATGATCAGTTTCAACAACTGGCTAAAGTATTGGTGTTATTCAAAGGGGATCCAGTGTCTGTCAGCCTGGGATGACATGCTCAACAAGCCACGTTGCTTCGCTAGGGACGGCTTGCACCTGCCACCCTTAGGCTTTCATATACTGGCCAAGGCTCTTGCCACCCCCATAGTGCCTTTTTTAGGCAAGGCTCAAAGGACAAACCCACCTCCATAGGCAACCCAAGGATAAAAAAACTAAAGGTAATGCTACTCAATGCCAGAAGTCTAAACCTCTAGATGCACGCACGCAAGGCTCTCCTCAGTATGGAGAAAATCGATGTCTGTGCAGTAACAGAAATCTGGTTCAAGGCTCCTGAGAGCACCCCAGCACTACCAGGTTATAACTTATACCATGCGTTTCGGCCCCAAAACATGCACCAAAGCACAAAAGGAGGGGGAGTATCTATATTCATCAAAGATACCTATACCTTCAGGTTAGTGGCTCTGCACGAAGCATCGGAAACCATCCATGTGCAACTAACAGAGGGCAAAACTGCCTTTCAGTGTGTAGCCTGCTACAGAACACCCTCCCTATTACAGGAACCCCACTTGGCATTCCTGAGAACACTGGAGAATATGAAAGTCTCTCCAAACACTATGTTATTGGGTGACTTCAACTACCCAAACATTGACTGGGAAAACTACTCAAGCCCAAACACCCCCGCCCAACGGTTTCTTGAATTTATAAACTCTAACGCGATGGAACAACTAGTCACCACTCCCACAAGAGGGAACAACATATTGGACCTGGTCATCACCAACATGGGGACTCTATGTTCCACACCAGAGGTAAACCCCTCATTGGTAAGATCAGAACATAAACAAATTTCCCTGGACATCCATATCCCGTCCCCACCCCCAGCCAAGGAAATCACTGTAAAGAGTTTCTCAAAAAACAACTTTGCACTTCTCAAGACTGAGGTGGAATCCTTCAAAGCCCCCAGGCCAGAGGATAATACAGCCCAATCCGCAGAATCCTTTACAAATGCATTCTATGAGCACCTGCAGGAATGCATGGATCATGCTATCCCAAATAAAACCAAGACTCACTCCTCCAAAAACAGGAGACCGGTCTGGTGGACCCCGGCCATAAATAAGCTATACAGCAGAAGGAGGAAGCTACTACATGACAGAGCAAAATCCCAAAAAGGGAAGGCATCTCTGATCAGTATTAGCAAGAAACTTCGATCCCTCATAAAATCATCAAAGGCCAGTTTCGAAAGAAAAATTGCCCTAGACACTAAAGATAATCACAAAGCCTTCTTTAGTTATGTCACGAATATGGGTGGAAACTCCCAGATATGCACTGAATTGTTGCATAATGGTACAAAATATACCGAACCTACAGACATAGCCAACATCCTGGCAGACAGATTCAGTGCAAACTTCTCCCCCCCTTCCCCCTCAAAGGAGCAAATGCTTATCCCAACTGAACGTAACCTCCCTGACATCACAGATGCACAGGTGAAAGCTGCCCTCTCCAAAGCAAAAAACACAACATCTATGGGACCGGACGGTGTCCCAGGCTGTGTCCTACATGAGCTCCAAGAAGAACTGAGCCCTCACATTAAGTCACTGTTCAAACTTAGCCTTACTACAGGATATGTACCCAAAGAATGGCGTACAGCTACAGTGGTCCCACTCCACAAAGGTGGTACCACAACGGACCTCGGCTAGTCTGGTCTGTAAAGCTATGGAGCATATTATCATGGAACTCATAAACAAAGACATTGGGAGCCTCCAGACACTGGACCCCACCCAATTCTGCTTTGTTAAGGGCAGATCTTGCCTCTTAAACCTAGTTGATTTCTTTGAAACAGTTACCAAAGCCATAGATGAGGGCAAGGCAGTCCACACAGCCTACCTGGACCTCGCAAAAGCCTTCGACACAATACCCCACTCGGGCATCATAAATAAGTTTATCAGCTTAAATATCAACCTCTGTATCACAAGATGGGTTGCAAACTGGCTCAGAGATAGAACCCACATGGTCAGAATTGCAGGTGCCATGTCTGAATCCAAACCAGTTACAAGTGTCATCCCACAGGGCTCAGTTCTGGGACCTCTCTTGTTCGGTATATACTTCTCTGAGGTTCAGGCTAACACGGGGGGAATATGGCTGACAAAGTTCACAGATGACTGCAAACTGGGGGCCATAATCGAATCTCCAGCTGACACAAGCATCCTCCAAAAGGGTCTCACAGAGACGGATGCTTGGTGCCAGAGCCATGGCCTCAAGCTAAATGCTAAAAAGTGCATAGTCATCCCCTTTGGGAAAAACAAGATGCCCACAAATTACCACATAGGTGGTAATTCATTAAGTACGGAAGAAGTAATTAGAGATTTGGGGACCAACGTAGATAGTAATCTCTCCTTTGATAATCACGTTGCCAAAGTGGTTAGAAAGACCTTCTATATAGCCCACCTTATCATGAAAGGGTTCGCATCTAGATCAAGAGAGGTCATTGTGCCCCTCTACTCATCACTCATCAGGCCCATAATTGAATACAATGCCCCTTTTGGGATGTCCCTTACCCGACACCTGCAGCAACTTGAGAGACCCCAAAAGTACCTCAATAAGAGGATCATGGGCTACAAACAGATGTCCTATGCAGCTCGACTAAAGAAACTCCAGCTCTACTCAGTTGCTTACCGCCTACTCAGAGGCAATCTATGCCTGACGTACAAAGCCATGTCAAACCCAGAATTAATGGACATGCTCCACCTCAAAAAATCAAAGTCCCTTAGAGCTACACGCTCCAGGGACTTAAACCTCTTAAACCTCAGCACAAAAATAAATAGGACATGCTGGAGGGACAGATTCATTTCCCAGAGGCTCCCCTCACTCTGGAATAGAATCCCAATTCATGTTAGACATAGCCCCTCGCTGACCCTCTTCAACCGAAATCTGGAAGCGTGGATGGGAAATTGCAAATTCACCCCTGGGATCTCTTCTGTGTCCCTGCTAGATAGAGGCACAGTAAACTAATCTTAAAAGGGTACCTTCTGTGACCTACTTTACAGAGGCACAGTAGGCTAATCTAATAGGGAGGTGGAAGCCAAATACACTCTGGCTAGGCTTATAAATGCCCCAGGGCAGATAGCCTAGTATCTACCTATGAACCTATGAACACACACACACACACACACACACACACACACACACAACACACACACACACACACACACACACACACACACACACACACACACACACACACACACACACACCCCTCCAGAGCCTGCATCACTGTAGCCTCTGGCCACATTTAACTAGTTATGCCTGGTCTCATGATCACTTCCAATGACATTCCTCAGTCTCCATTACTGAGACACCTCACCAGCCCATTTGCTCCCAGACATGCAATTCTACATCATCTACTTACCCTGTTTCCCAAAAGGGAGATGTGCCTATCCATGGCCTTCATCCAGGCTGTGGACACTATTTATTTTCTTTTGTTGACCATGTTAGTTCCACTAGGTTAATGGCCTCTTTTCTGGAAATACCTGATGTGGTAGTTATACTAATAGGGGGAAATTTGGCCAGGGCATCAGGGAGCTTCCCTACTCTTTTTGATAGGTGCAGTGGGATAGTTTACTTCCATCTGACCTACCACTAGCTCAAGCAGATGGGATATTGGTTTAACATCTCAACCAAAGGATGACACACCCAGAAGTGCAGCACTCCCTTTATGTTGCACTGCAGTGTCAGCATTCCATCTACCAAGTGTGGGAGTAAACCCACAGCCTTCTGCACCAAAGGGCAAGTGTGCTACCTGTTTTACAATTGGCATCAGAAGTCTACTGGCTCCCCATGTGGAAAACATTAGGGTGCCTGTACACACTCCTAAAGTGCTATGTTGTCCCTATGATGGACCACATCAATCCCAGGAAATGGAGACCACCAGAGTATACATGGACAACTTTCATGACATGGCAGCTCCACACCTGCCAATGGTGGATTTGATCCTCCATTCCACACAACTTCATACCCACTAGAACAGCTACCAGGTTCATGACCCCTAACCAAATAACAGCATTACTGTCACCTATTATTATGCCCTACCCTCCCTGTGCACAAGATGATGACTGCGTTGACATAGTCATCAACCAGAAGTGCTGCAACATTTGTGGGTTATGCAATGTCTGATGCAAAGCCTGGGTATGATAATACATAAATCAGTTTTATTCTGTGTTATTTGTATTATGGCCCATAGTGGTGGATCAGACACCATCTCTTTTCCAGTACTGCAATGTATTGAACCTACCTCTGCCTTACTTGGGGTGCAGACAGCCTATTCTTTAAATGACTCTGCACTTAAACCCTCATCTGATGCTGTGACAGGTCTTTTTGGCAGAACTGCAATGTTCCCCTGTTATACCTGCTTGTATACTAACATATTATGTAACAGGGTACATGCACAAATATTTGGCTGCATCTCAGTGCATGCTGACTGCAACATCAGTTGTATATAAACAAGAACCTTCCCTTTAGGAGTCTAAATGCATGTTCAACAATGTTCTGTGCTTCCAAATGTATGGTGTTGAAAGCCATCTCAGCCATGGTTTGAGGGTTTCAGATGAGGTTCATTATCCACAGTTCCAGTGCACATCCAGCATCAGTTGCAATGCAAGGGACAGTATTGTATGTGGCCAGTGGCCTGCTTGATGTGGGACCACATTAGGTGGTCTATACACTCAGCAATATGTGCACCTACCAAATAGATGATCCTGTGGGAAGTCTCCCTGCAATCATGACAGCTAGTTGGGTATATATAGACATACTGTATATCACACCCTGTGCACTTCATATGGAAGCCCTTCCAACTGATATACTGGACACCATATGGAATAGGTGGGCCTTGACTATGGTATGTGTGCAATCAGTGGCTCCCAGGACCTCAGAAAAATGGGCTATCAACTGAAATCATGTATGCTCACCCATGCACTGTAATATCACATCAATGAAACTGTGTACGCTCTGAAAAGCTTTTGCCTCTAAAATTCCTAGTGAGGCTCCTGTTTGCTGTTGAAAGATCATCCCTATACCAAAAATAGTTAATTTTACACATATTTGCATCTACATGGATGGCAGTCCACACATCCACCTTGATTCCATATGTTTACATCTCCTGCATGGTCTTCCTATCTAGATAGTAGTGGTCAACAGAGTCCTGGTCATGGAGGTGACAGTATGCTTGTCACTCTCCATGGTGCAGATGGATTTGCCAGTGCTTATGTACAAAGTTAAGGGCTCTGGCTCTGCCCAGCTGGTCATTTGTAGAACATTTTAACATATATCCCTTACATAGCAGGAGCTTTGCCACAATGCACATCTCTGTGAAAGTTTTCACTAAGAATACTGTCAATGTGCAAAAGCCTGTGGACATTACACAGTCCCTTATCCTTACATAACAGGAGGTCTAGCAGAAGGCACTCCTCTGCAAAAGTTTTCACTGAAAATATTGTCACTGTGCAATAGCCAGCGGACATTACATCAGTCCCTGCCCCTTACACAGCAAGAGCTTTGCCACAAGGCACACCTCTGCAAAAGTTTTCACTGAGAATATTGTCTGTGTACAATGTAAACAAGTTTAACATGAAGAACCTTACTGTATATTAACTTTAAATAGTCAAATATGTGTGCCCTGTACTGAAAAGTGGCTGTGACATTCCCCCCAAAAAAGTAGTCTTTGCACTCTAAGAACCCCTTCCCAATTTAACCACTGTCTTGTCATTTGACCATTAGATACTGTGTATCCCTAGCTTCTTCTTGTCTGCATTCAGTAAATAATCCAAATACTTTCCAAAACTAAACACTTTAACTCCAAAACAACTTTCACCCACCACAGTGTCACAGAAAAATAATGCACCACTGATAAAAATAAAATTGTTTATTCAACAAGTGAAGATTAAGCACTTTTGTTCCACCAACAACATAATGTCATCAGAATCTAAGATGCATCACTTCCTGCCATTTATATAGCCATATTTCAGTTCGGATTATACTAAATTCATTATTGAAAATTAAAACTTAAAAGTTTGTAAAATACCATGGTATAATTGAATCAACAAACCCACTAAAAATCTTTAGCCACTACTATTTTAAAAATTACAATTCATTGTATAAATTCATTATATTACTTCTAAAAAAACAACAGTTGGGATTACTAAAAACCCTTTCTTCCATTTCATTCCTTCAGATACATTAAAAGTTTGCTCAAGCATTTACCTATATTACATTCTGTCAGCTCTCAGTGTTAAAGCACTGTATATGGTTATTTTTTCATTAATACCTGGAGAACATATGGCATTTAGCAATTACCAGTAAAGCTCCCTGCATTCTAAATATGTTTCACAATTGCCAACCATGTACATTTCTCAGCACTTTTTCTAAAATATAAAACAGAAATTTCTTAAATCCTGGAAATTTAATAGCATATTTCCTGAGAGCATTTTTTTCATCTCTTTTTTTAATAGCGTAGCTATGTTGATAAATACATTTTAGGCTTAATTCTGTCATCCTCATGTAAAAGGCTATACAATTCAAACAAACTGCAATGTATTCAATCCCAATGGTATCACAGCTGTGCCTTCCATTTGTTAAAACTGTTTTGGAGTAATTGTCTACAGTGATATCCCTACCCTCTGATATATATTGGCACTGTGTATATCTCCCACATTTGGTCATCCTGTTCGTGTGATGTCCTTCACCGTTAACTCTTTTGTATTCATTTTCCAAAAAGGACTTAACATTTCTGATTTTCTTGTATACCATTATAGGGTTATTTCCCAATTTTGGAATCAAGCATAAAGTCCCAAATACTCCATTCAAATTCCTACTCAAATTTTTCTTAACAGTATAAGATTCACGATTAAAGGCCATCACCACAGGCCCAACATAATTATTTTCTGTATTTTCCGAGAATTGTATACTATCAGGATACCTTATCATAGACAAAAATCTATCCAACCTCTTAATTTTTATTTTGTTACAAATTTTATCCAGTAATATTATTTGATATTTTCTATCCAAAAATAAAAAAAGGTTATGTACTCACCGTAATGTTCCATGTGAGTTGTTCATCTTGCCTTCATTCTTTACTGATGGGTTCGAAGCTGATCTTTGGCTCCAACTCAGCCAACTGCAAAAGCTCAAGGTCTTCAACCAGCTCGAGGCCAACTCCCTATCCCATGATTCACCCTGATCTTCCCTCAGATCTTGTTTGCTGCCTGACTACTTAGTAGTATAAATATGCCACTCAGAGAGTTGGATAAGAGACAAAGCACCCTATACGGATCTCAAGTAGACTGGATGGGGGTTGAAGGGTGGGACGTAAGAATGAATACGAGATGAACAACTCACATGGAATGTTATGGTGAGTACATAACTTCTTTATGTGAACTTGTTCTATCTCACCGTTCATTATTTACTGATGGGTAGTGTCCCAAGCACTGTCTTTCTCGGGTGGCTCACGGGAGAATATTCCTCCGAACTGTGGAACCAAAGGAGGTCCTATCCCTAGAGGCCTTGTCTACTTTGTAATGAGTGATAAAGGTATGAGGTGTTGACCAGGTAGCTGCTGCACAAATAGAGTCTAATGGTAACCTTGCAGAAAAGACTAATGAGATTGAAATAGCTCTAGTAGAGTGGGCCTTTACTTTTTGTTGCAAGGGGGCATTTTGTGAATTATAAATGAAGGAAATGCAATCTGATAGCCATCTTGACAAGGTTACTTTTGTCACTGGGGCATCCTTCTTTGACTCTGAAAAGGAAACAAAGAGTTGATCTGTTGACCTGAATTGTTTCGTTCTAAGTAAAATCGGAGTTGTCTATGAACATCAAGTTTGTGCAGCATGTGTTCCATCCTATTTGTGTACTGGGGAAAGAAAACTGGCGACTTAATATATATTGGTTAAGATTTGTCTCTGAACAAACTTTTGGTAAGAAGGATGGATTAGTTCTGAGAGAAATTATGTCATTGTGGAAAATCAGATAAGGAGGTTTGATGGTTAAAGGCTTGCAGCTCAGAAATCCTCCGAGCAGAAGTATGAGCAGAAGTAATGACTATCAGAAAAATAGTCTTCCATGAAAGGAATTTAAAAAGAACAGGATGAGGCTGGTTCGAAAGGAGGTAGTATGATTCTGGACAGAGCAAAATTTAAATTCCATGGCATGACTGGAGCTCTGATTAGTGGCCTCAAATGAATGGCACCTTTAAGAAAGACTGTAGCAAGTTGATGCGACATGACATTGGAGCCTTGGACACCAAGATGAAAGTTTTATATTACTGCTAATTGAACTCTAATGCTAGCTGCAGCCGCTCCTTCATTGAAAAGTTTAGTTAGAAATTCTAATATAGATGGGATCGGAGCTAGATAAGGATCAACATCTTTCTGAGAGGCCTATAAATAAAATCTCTTCCATTTGCTAAGATATAACTTTCTAGTAGATGATTTATGAGAGAATGTTATATGTTGGGCCTCAGTTGAGAAGCTGTAAATCCTGGCTTTTGTGGGAATTGGAGCAGCCACGCTGTCAGTTTAAGGGAATGAAGGGAAGGATGAAGAGCCCCCAATGAATCGGTCAACAGATCCCAAACTGGGTCCAGGATCCAGGGTTCTTCCAAAAGATAAGGCTGGAGGAAGGGAAAACAAATTTGCCGAGGCCAGTAAGGGGCTATTAGTATCATGGTCCTTCCCAGGAGTTTTGCTTTCTGTAATACCTTGGGAATCAGAGGGAAGGGGGGAAATGCATAAAGGAGACCCAGGGGCCAAATCTTGCATCAATGCATTCCTTGGGGCTTCTCCCGGCTGGGGAATTACGGCAAAGTAGCTGTGGCATTTCGTGTTTGTTGGGGTTGCAAAAAGACTGCAGCAAGGCTGGCCCCACCTGCGGAAAATCCTTTCTGCTACTTGTTGCTTTAGGGACCACTTGTGAGGCAGTAAGATTGCCCTGCTCAACTTGTCTGCTATCACACTGGATTTCCCAGGATGTGCATTGCTATCAGAAAGTGCTAGGAGGAAGTTGCCCACTGCCATACTCTCATGGCCTCTTGACACAGGGGCTAAGATTTGGTTCCTCCTTGTTTGTTGATGTACCAGACCACTGACATGTTGTTTGTCTGAATTGCAATTGTTCCCACAGCTAGAGAGTCTTGAAAGGACTGTAACGCTTGAAGTACCGCTCTCATTTCCAGGACATTTATATTCAGATGAGCCTAGTGTTTCTTCCACGTGCCTTGGGCTGTTCTTCCCTGAAAATGCCCCCCCACCCACTCAAGGAAGCATCCATGGTCACTGTGGCTATGGGATTGGGTAGAATGAATGGACGTCCCTGAGATACATGTTGAGCGTCAGCCACCACTGAAGGTCCTTCTTGCACGCATTCGTTATGACAATTTGATGTGACATTGGAAGTTTCTAAAAGGACCACTGAGAGAATAGGGGCCATCGCAGAATTCGCATATGCATTCGAGCAAGGAGAATGGCAATGATTGCTGCCACCATCGATCCTAGCAATTTGAGTACCATTGAGACTGGGGCTTTTTTTCTGGGAAGCAGGTCTGATACTTGTTTTTGTAAGAGAGAAATTCTTTCTAGAGGCAGACTTAATGTCACTGAAACTGTGTTTAGTTTTGTTCCTATGAAGACGGTCTGTTGCGATGGCGATAAGGCAGATTTTTCAGAGTTGATGGTAATCCCCAATTGATTACATAGGTGTAACTTTAGCAACCTCACATGAAGAAATTGATGTTTGGTGGTGGCAGTGAGGAGCCAGTCTAGATATGGAAATACCTGGAATCCCAACCGCCTCAGGTGAGCAGTGACTACTGCCATATATTTGGTGAACACTCTGGGGACTGTAGTGAGACCAAAGGGCAGAGTGTGAAATTGATAATGGCTGGCTCCCAGCCGGAAGTGTAGATGATCCCTGGATGGTCTGCCCATCTTTATGTGGTAGTACGCATCCTGAAGATCTATAGAACACATCCAATTGTCTTTCCCCAGAAAGGGAAGTATTGACTGAAGCGTGACCATCCGGAACTTCATCTTTTTTACTGACTTGTTTAGTCTGCTTAGGTCCAGAATAGGTCTCCAGTCCCCTGTTTTCTTTGGAACTAAAAAGAACCTTGAGTACGTTCCGGATCCTCTTTGGTCTGCTGGGACCGACTGGATGACTCTTTTGTCCAGTAACCTTTGGACCTCTGAGGCTGCTTGGTCCCTGTGACTGGGTGGAACATCTGGAATTTTCTTTACTAGAGGAGGTGGAGTGGCAAAGGGAATAGCGTATCCTCTGGATATTATGCTTTGTACCCAGCTGTCTATGGTTATTTTTAGCCAGGCGTCTAGGTACAAAGATAGGCAACTCCCAACTGCCTCCAGAGATGAACAGTTGGGCCTCTTCTCAGGAGCGCTGATAGGGCTTGCCAATGAACTGGTCTCTGTTACCCTAGTTCTGCAGACCCCCCCCTGCCATGTGGGTGAGGTCTTCCATTATTACCCCCTTCTCTGCCTCTAGAGGGGGTGTCACCACGAGCATTCTGGATATATCCTTGAAACTTACGTAACCATATCTTTCCAAGTCCCCTCCCTTTGGGGTAAGGTCTGTTCAGGGTAGAAAACCGTACTCCAATGGCAGATAAGGTCTTTCCATCCTTTTCACTCCTGGTAAGAGTTTCCTTTACCTTAGGTCCGAAAAGGGATGAACCGTCAAAGGGGATGTTAATGCAGGAAGATTTAAAGGGTTCCACAAAGGAACATAAGTGCATTCAGGAATGTCTCCTGAGAGCGATTCCTGCACCTGCGTCCTTGCTTGTACCATCAGCTGCATAAGACAACAGACACATGGAAGAGTTCACTATCGAATTAAGAGTGGAGAGCTGGGAAGTTACCTTGTCCAAAACTCCCACAGCTACTGAACCCTATAGGGTGTCTCCTAGCTTGTTCAGGAGATCCCTTTGTAACCTAGTGAAATGTTTGAGGTAGTTTAGAAAACGAAGAACGAAGGCAGCTGAACTAAACATACAGTTCCCATATCTGTCCATAATCCTAGATTCCCTATTAGGAGGGTGAACAGATGAAGAAGTCTCTGATAATTCTTTCTTGGTGGCTGCTGCCACCACCATAGCATCAACAGGTACTCCTTTAGTAAGGTAAAGTCTGTCTTGTGGGCTAGTAATAAATTTGTTAGGCCTCCTAGAGATAGGCTCCATGGTGTCTGGGGACTCCAACGCCCTTCAATTGAGTAATTCCAGCAATTCATCAAAGGGTGGAGACACCCAAGAGGTGGAGGGTTGAGACCCAAAAGCCTTCAGGAGAACTGACTCATCGTCAGAAGGGTTAAGGGATTTCCAGCCACCCCTCTGTTTAAGAATCTCCAAGATATCTACTAATAACAGCATATGCAGAAGGAATCACCACAGGATGGAAGCGTCCGTTGTAGCTTAAAACATCTTTAATTGCAAACCAAAAAATGAGCGCTTTCGCGTAGAATAACTATGCTTCTTCAGATGTAATTACAAATAAGAAAGACATTTCTTTTATATAAAACCTTTTGGCGGGCAAGCCAAACAATAACCCAATTAACTAATTTAACTAATTAAAAATCATTAAAGCATTAAAGCATTTAAAGTGCCACAAAACATTTAAAGTGCCACAAGTATTTAAAGTGCTCCAGCTACTTAAAAACATATTAATTGTTATGCCAACAATAAATGTGCAGATTTACACAGAAAAGCATCTATATATCATATCATAAAAGAATATATATATAATGTCGTTTGTACTACACTGTAACATTGTTGTAAAACTCCATTCACTCATCGTATCATATCGCATACGATGTAAAAATGCAGTGCAAATATAAAGCGCTATAAACTTGACAACTGAACAGTGTAAAAATCAGTGTAAAAGTCCTATATATGTATACAAACAAACACCTATTAACATAACAAAACTTGAAAAGCCACCAATAAAAGTACATTATTCACATAGTTGAGTAGAACGAACTGACATACAGGCTCCATGGTGTCTGGGGACTCCAACGCCCTTCAATTGAGTAATTCCAGCAATTCATCAAAGGGTGGAGACACCCAAGAGGTGGAGGGTTGAGACCCAAAAGCCTTCAGGAGAACTGACTCATCGTCAGAAGGGTTAAGGGATTTCCAGCCACCCCTCTGTTTAAGAATCTCTAAGATATCTGAAAAGGAGATATCTTCTGAGGGGGCCCGTAGGGACCCTTCTGACTCATCTAAGTCAGTATCCAAAGTGACTGACTCCTGTGGGAAGTCCAAATGTTTCCTCTTGCAGAGCCTCTTCCTAGGTACTTCTTCAGTGGGGGCTTCTGGAGAGGTCTCTGAAGAACATGGCTCACCCAATGGAGCTTCATGAGGCTCAGGATCTCTACTCTTCAATGGAGGGTATGATGAAGAGGCAGACACTGGTGCTTTCAGGGAGGGAGCTGCTTGAACTGATGGAGTGGTTGTCAGGGCGGACAAAGCCCTCCTGATAGCCTCGAAGGCCCCTCGGTCCCGATGAGAAGAATCCCTCGGATCTGAAGAACCGATGGAAATTGTTCGCACTGGTATAGAGGGCCCTGCGAGGTAAAGTCGGTGCCAACAAGTCGGTCCTACTGTTCTCCCCAGACCCAACTGGTGAGTGTCGGCCCCGAGATTCCTCAGTCGGCATTGAAGGTATCAGGGCAGTAGGGGCCGAAAAACCTGTAGAAGGTGTTGGACCCCGAAGGGTCCACAATCATCAGTTCCATGCTCTCCTGCTCCAAAACATCCGTGCAAGTCAGAGGAGGAACGGAAGGTGTAGAAGGAACTAAGATCGGCTCCAAAGCCCCCTGGGTTGGTGCTGATAAAATTTTTGAGGGTGCTGGTATCTGTAAAAGCTTCTTCACCACATGGTCCACATCCAAATCAGACAGTCTCCTTGAGGCCCATGAGGAATGTGACGAAGCCACTGATAGCAGAATAGGAGAGTTTAAGGTAGGAGATACCAGCTCCAAGGTCGGGGACCTGCTCCTAACCCTACTGACAGTCGGTTCCGAAGGCTGTGGAACCGATGTCGATGCTTTACTAGAAGCTGACTTCGATGTAGATGGAGATTTTGTCGGTTCTGTCTTTTTTGTCTGACTTATCCAACGATTCTTAAAAGGAGGATTTAACTACAAATACAAACTACACTCTCTAACTATATAAAATGGCTAAATGATTAATTTTAGCTAAAATAACAGCTATAATTTCTAAAGAAGAAAAGTTATTCACTGGACAGAGCTGGTGAACGTCTGATCAAGTTGCAGCGGCAAACGAGATCTGAGAGAAGATCAGGTGCAACAAGGGATAGGGAGTTGGCCTTGAGCTGGTTGAAGACCTTGAGCTTTTGCAGTTGGCCGATACTCGGATCTGAACCCATCAGTAAAGAATGAATGACAAGATAGAACTTCACATCATTCCTTTCAACTTATCCAAGTCTTTATCATTTGAAATTAATCTCGATAATCTTACTACCTGTCCTTTCACTAAGTCTCAATGGGGGAGGAAAAGCTGGTTACTTATCCCTTTATGAACCTCTGGGATACCAAAAATAGAAGGAACAGAGGGTTTCTTTGCCCTTAAAAATGTTATATTTTCTTCTATATCTGACCTCATTTTTAGATGCAGTGCAAAGAAAAAAAAAAACACTACTATCACTGAGATATTCCAACATTTTTTTGGGAGTAATCAAAGCTGTTCATAATGGCAACCTCACCCCATTATCAGGTTTCATTATTCTAATACTTTTATCATTTCTCAATTTATCAAGTAATCATCTTTCTTCAACCGGTAAATTGTCAAAAAAAAAAGCTTTATGGTATAAAAATCATGCCATTGTCTTAAATCATTTTCACACAGCCTGTCAAACAGTTCAACAAATGGAATTAAAAGGGGTTAAATACACTCTTTCTACACAAGCCTGGTAATCCTTCATTTAATTGTCATTTTCAAACAGCAGTGTAAAGTTAACCTTCCTTGTAAAAAGTTTAAGTTCCATAAGAATGTCCACCAAATCCAGATTCTTTGACGGTAGAAAAGTAAATCTCTTGGCAAACAATTCCCCATAAATGGGGGTTATCTGTAGATCACTCTAGTTGTAAATTTTAAACCCCCCCAAAGTTGTGAACATTAACAGTACCTGTGCTCTATCTCTAAAAAGTCAGCTTTGTATTTTCCCTTTACCCTTCCTTTTGTATGGAGAATTGTGATAACCTTTGCTCGTGGGATAATAGTTGGTCTTGTGGCTGGTCTGGTGTTCATAATACCGATTTCTCTTTACCATTAATCTCAATGACCTCCTCACTGGTTGCCCTGTTTCTAAAAAAGCTCACTATTAATTGATCACATTCTACATCAGTTTCAAAATCCATGCCTGAATTAGAAATACAATGGTGGTCCTGATTTTTATATTTACCTCCAGGGGTGGGGTATGCCCTTTTTTCTTAATATTCAATCTCATCCTTTTGTAATTGTTATTATTTCCTTTAATTGTGAATCCTATAATATTAAGAAAACTTTGAGTAGGAACTAGAATGGAGTATTTGGAACTTTAGGGTTGATTCTAAAATTGGGGAATAACCATAGTGGTATACAAGAAGGGCAGAAATGTTAAGTCCTTTTTGGAAAATGAATACAAAAGAGGTAATGGTGAAGGACATCATACTGGCAGGAAGACCAAATGTTGGAGATGTACACAATGCCTATATATATATTGGAGGGCAAAAATATCACTGTAAGCAATTACCCAAAAGCAATTTTAACAAATGGAAGGCATAATTGCAATACCAGTGGGGTGGTGTATGTTGTAATTTGTTTGAACTGTCCGGCCTTGGGGAAGACAGAACTGTCCCTGAAAAACAGACTTATCAACACAGTTACTCTATTAAAAAAAGAGAGAGATGAAAAAGCACTGTTACTAACCAAGCTATTACATGTCCAAGGTTTAAGAAATTTCTATTTTATGTTTTACAAAAAGTGCTGGGAAATGTAAGGGGTGGCAACTGGGAAGCATATGTAGAATAAAGGGAGCTTTACTGGTTATTCTTGTTACATGCCAGATGTTCTCCAGGTATAAATGAAAAATAACCTTAACATTGACAGCCAACAAAATATAATATAGGTAAATGCCTGGGCAAACATTTAAGGAATTTGAAGAAATGAAATGGAGCAATGGGTTTTTAGTAATCATGTCATTTATTAGAAGTAATATAATGAATTTATACAAGGAACTGCAATGTTTAAATAGCAGTGGATAAGGATTTGTAATGGGTTTATTGATTCAATTATATCATAGTATTTTACAAATTTTTAATTTTCAATAATGGATAGCAATTTCAATTGAAATATGGCTATATAAAGGGCAGGAAGAGATGTTCTTTCAGATTCTGATGAAGTACCATTGTTGTTGCTGTTGGAATGAAAGCTCTTAATCATCACTTGCTGAAAAAAATGATTTATTTTTTATCACGTGCTGTGTGCTGATTTTTCTATGACACTGCAGTGGGTGAAGGATTTTTTTTAGAGTTACTGAATTCAGTAAATGTAAGAAAACCTGTTCTACCTTGTGTATCATTGCTAATTGTTGAGCACCAGCCATAAACTGATTGCTCTCTGTAATAAATGGCCTAAGGATGGGAAGCCTGATACTCTCTCCTACCCTATCCCCAGTTCTCACCCACCTTATTCTATCATTATTCTTCCCACATATACCTATCACTCGTGACACCCACTCCCTATACCTTCACAAATAACATTACTACTGTCAGAGAAATACTCCTGTTTCTCTTCTCCTCTTGCCTATTTCCATTTAAGATTTAGCATCATTCCCAGCAACCATTCTCACTTCCATACTGCTTTGCACTATATCCTCTCCTACTCAGACTACTCCCCAACTGTACTTCTAGTTTGGTCCTGAGCAAAACTCACTCTTCCTTTCATCCTTGCAATCTTCTTTCATATACTACAATCAGATTAATATTTCTCTCATCTCTTGCTCTATAATATCTCTCAGCTTTCCCCTTATCTCTCTTATTATCCTCTACCTTCACTCTCTATGTCCATACGCAATTAAATCAGTTACTTCTTTCTTACTACCCTTTCTTACTATACCTGTTCTACATTGTTAACGTAGTCCTCACCATATTTACATGCTTGTAAATAACTGTACAGTAACAGCAGTACCAAACCAAATAAAACTTGGGACGAACTCTATAACAAGCCCCTTTGGTGGATCCTTAGTACAAATAGGTTGTACAACAAAAGAAAGAAAATCCTGTCTAAAAATTGGAAGGGCTATGCCCAAAAGACAAAAAACTCCCTGTTCAATTTCAAATAACTCAGGGTACAAATCAAATCCACCAAAGCCAATTTCAAGGCAAAAAGTTGTCTCCCAGGCTAAGGATAACCATAAGGCATACCTCTCAACTGTCCAGATTTTCACAGAATGTCGAGATTTTTGTATCATAGTTTTGATACGTTCCTCATAAAATTTGTAATTTCTGACAATTCACTGAGGATTGAAGTCACTAACTAATGACATACATTTGAGTCTCAGACTTCATATCCTTCAGAAAATGCATGCAAATACTGTTATGTTAGCAACTTTCTAAGTTTATAACAGTAGATATTCAACACAGAGACACTCTTCTCAAGTAGTGTGGTCCTTACTTTTGGGCTTTTGTTCCCCGCATTACAGATTCATAGAATTTTACTAGGCTAATGATCCAGTGGTCCTTTCTAAGTCTAGCTAAGTTTCCCCAAAAGAGTAATGATGTCCTGTATCCAAAAAGAACACTGAGAGACAGGCATTTATAGCTACCTCTGTCCATAAGGACATGGTTGCCAAGTCCCGTGTAAATTTCATATTCCCCATATACTGGTATAGGTTGTGTTTAAACTGGGTAGCAGATGAACTTATCTTCACATGGATGGGAAGCCTGTTCCATAGGAGGGGCAGTCTTTGGGACACATCTATCTCTCCAACATGTTCTGTTTAAGTCACAAACAAAACTCAGGTCCTTAGACCTTGTATTTCTGGTACTGGTTGACTTACAAATATGCATTAGATTCGTAAGTATGGAGCTTGCAGCTGCTTTGTAAGCCCCCCTCGGCAATCTATAGGACAATGAGTAGAGGGAAAGGGTTTAGCTCATTCACTCCAATGGGGCTCTCGAAGTTTGCAGTGTAACTTCCAATGGACAGAGCCTAAGTCTTTTCACAGAATCAAATTATGTCCTCACATTTCAAACAAATGTTCCTAGATCTGGAGCATAAGGATTATGAAAGAAGTATAAATGGCAAACACTTCAGCACAAACTATTTTTATAGTGGTAGTATTCTTTAGGTTCTTGTTCTTAAACCGAATTTTATAAGTCAGAGTAAACACAGTACCTATTACATTTGTAATATTTTGTAAACAACTTACAATATCTCAGCGACCACTCACACTGTCAGCAGCATTTTATTCATCTAGCTGAGAGCTTTCACACAAGGCTAAGGAGTTCTGACTATGTTACTTGTTTTGAGATATTTAGAAAAATGTGAAAATTAATATCATAAAAACAGCAGTTGATATCTATTTACCTGTACTAGCCAGAGTTCAAATATTAATGCATTTGAGTTTGCTATCATTTAAGCTTTAAGATGAAATATTTTAAAACCTTGTACATAGTATGGTTTTGGAATTATTCATGAAAATATGAACAAGCAATATATATATATATATTTATTTATTTATTCTTTGTTTACTGGGAAAGTCCGACTTGGAACAAAGCCAATTTTCAGCAGAGGCCCAGGGAAAAATGCTCCAGGCACATCTTTGAAATGTGGGAGGAAACCGGAGCCTAGAGGAAACACACACGAATGCAGGGAGGACATCCAGACTCTGCACTGAAGGCACTCCAGCCAAGAATTGAACTGGAGAACCACTTGCTTTGAGGCAACAACGCTACCGCTGTACCACTGCACCTAAAGACATCAATAGGCATTAACTGCAGATGCACCTGGGGTGTCACTCAGATAAAATGAGTTAAGGCAGTCTGCATAAGACAGGTTTGTTATGCCTTGTATTTTTTTTTTGTAAGGAACCTCTGAATTTGCTCTAATTGCTGCATATGCCTGGTTAAGTACATACTGAAGAGAGCATTATACTCTATGATTAGTCTGATAAGGACAGAGTACTGTGGGATAATGACCTCTTAGGACCTAGATGCCATGCGCTTACTTATAAGTTGTGCAACATAAAAGGATTTCCTCACCACTGTAGTCACATGGTGGTTGAAGGTAAGGCTACTGTCTACAAGCGTACCCAGATCTCTGAGCACTGGGTCAACTCTTAGGAGCATATTGTGAACATGGTAATCAGTTGGGACAGTTGAGTTCCCAAAGGGTACAATTATGCATTTCTTAGCATTGAATTTTAAGAATGGCTTTGGCACCATTTGTTTGTCAGAGAAATGTCAGAATGTTATTGTCTGCAGTGGAGTCTATGGTAACCTCCCACTTGCAATCATCTTCAAACTTATTCAGCCTTAGGTCTTCAGCATTTGTTTCCATTTCAGATAAACAGTTGTCAAAAAAGAGCAGGCCCAGTAAAAATCCCTAGGGTCTCTGCTAGTAACTGGTCTCTTTGTGGAGGTGGCTTCAACTATTTTGACCTCCTAGTTCATATTGGTGAGCAAATTGGCTATCCAGTGGGTAATAAAAGGGTTTATACCTAAGCTAGTCAGCTTGTCTATAATGCCTCATTGGGGTATTGCATCAAAAGCACTGGCCAGGTCAAGGTAAGCTGTGTGCACACTATTGACTTTATCTAATGCTTTGGTAGCCCTCTCAAAAAAGTCCACCAGATTTAATAGACATGATCTTCCTTTAACAAAGCTCAACTGTGATGGGTCCAGCGCTTGCAGGTTACCTATATCCTCATTTATCATATCCATGATGATTCTTTCCATGGCCTTACATATGAGGCGGGTTAGACTTATGGGTCTGTATTTACCTGGATCAATGATCGGCCCTCCTTTGTACAGGGGAATGACTGCAGCCATCTTCCATTCCTTGGGCACAAAACCTGATTGCATGCTCCAGTGGAAAAGTGATTCACGTGGACCAAAGAGGTCATGTTTCGTGCTATTTATTAAGCATCCTGGGATGTTATCAGGGCCCATTGATGCAGTGTTTTTGGCCTTTGAAAGCACATTGATGACCTGTTCCCTAGGAATGGCTGGGGAGATTGTGGTATGCAGTACTTTCTTTGGACTATTAGGGGGAGAAATTTGAGCTGAATCTGTCAGCCAAAAGGTTGGCAATAGCCTCTGGTTCAGGGTTGGCAATACTATTTAAAATAAGTCCTGAGCATTATAGCATATTTCCCCTAAGGTTACAGACATAGCTGTAGAAAGCTTTTTGGTTATCCTTTGCCTAAAAAACAATTTTTCTTCAAATCTAGCCTTTAAACTATTAATTAACCCTCTTAGCTGCCTGTTTTCGATTGGTCAGGGAGCTTTTAATATGTATGGCTTTGTTCATTCAACACTTGGACAAGAATGTTTTTCTTTTGTTGTATAATGATTGATAGTGTAATTCTACCAGGTTGGCTTGTCTTTTGAGTTTGTCTTATTCTTGATAAGAATGGGCACTGTTCGCTCTATACAGGTAGCAATACAGCTGTACAGAGATTTTGAAAATAGTTCAGCACATGCTATGGTGTTTAGTGGATTTGGGGGTGTTTGGAATTTAGCCAATGAGTCATTTAGTGAAGAGAGGTTGGTCTTGGAATAGTTCCTAAAGGTTTATGGTTTCCCTGGATCCCCAGACTTAATTTTTATTTCAAGCAATACTGCATTATGGTCAGATCTAATGGGCAAAGACATTACACTGGGTGAGGAACAACCCCCCCCCCATGTTTGTGAGTACAAGGTCAATGCTGTTTGTACCACTGGTAGGTGAATGGACCAACTGTTCCATGATGTTGGTATTAACAAAGTTAAGGAATCTCTGAGCTTGTGAGTTAGAACTGGTGAAGGATTCCCAATCTACAGAAGGAAAGTTGAGATCCCTCATGAAGATCATATTGGGATGAATGGTGAGGAACTACATTCAGATGGGTAGTATGGCTTTCCTGGAACATGGAGGGGGACTTATAGGTTGTAAGGATATGGTAAGGGACCCTGTCTATGGTGAGTTGCACATATATGAGCTGTAGTTGTCATGCACTTTAACTAATCTAGATGTCAGGTTGGTTTTAATATAGACTAAGACTCTTCCACCTTTAGTTTCTTCCTGTGCAGTAGCTGGTCTAAAGGTGTGAAAGGTATTATAATCTTGCATTGCTGGGATATTCTCTATGACTTTAAACCAAGTCTCCATTACTACACAGATGTCTACATTCTCCAGGGGGGAAAAGAAGTCTTGCAGGGAGTGGAGTTTCTTGTTAAGCTTTCTAGCACTAAGCAGTGCCACTTTCAGATATTCCTTTATAGGTTCAGTTAAGTCGGGGGGGGGGGTTATAAGTTTGGCATTGCCTAAAAAAATGCATTATGGGGTGGAAAAAGTCTTTTCCAGTATCTGAATGCCTAGATGAGCCAAGTGCAGACCATCCCTAGCAAAGCAGTATGGTCTGTCAACCACATCCTCCCAGGCTATCAAATACTGTATCACCTGGGACTAACACCAGAAGCTAATCCAATTTTTAAAATCAGCCATTTTCTGTTGGGAACATGGCATCATCCTTGGAGAATGTAGTATGTTGCTCAATGCTAGGCTTATACCTGCCTGAGACATGTAGTCAGAAAACTTCATATAGTCAAGGGAGGTACAGTGGACATAAAAAGTGTACACACCCCTGTTAAAATGCCAGGTTTTTGTGATATAAAAAAAATGAGACCACAATAAATCATTTCAAAACTTTTCCCATCTTTAATGTGATCTATAACCTGTACAATTCAATTGAAAAACAAACAAATCTGTTAGGGGAAAAATATAAAAAAATAAAAAACGTACAATAAGCTGGTTGCATAAGTGTGCACACCCTTAAACTAATACTTTGTTGAAGCACCTTTTGATTTAATTACAGCATTCAGTCTTCTTGGGTACACACCTGCCATCAATTAAACAGACTCTGATTAACCCCACATAATGTTCAGCTATCCTAGTAGGATTTTCCTGACATTTACTAAGTTGCCTGTAACTGCAAAGCCATGGTTAGCAGACAGCTTACAAAGCCTCAAAGGGATTTCATTGTTGAAAGGTATCAGTCAGGAGAAGGATACAAAAAATATCCACAGCATTAGATATACCATGGAACACAGTGAAGACAGTCATCAAAAAGTGGAGAAAATATGGGACAACAGTGATGCTGCAAAGAACTGGACATCCCTCCAAAATTGATGAAAAGACAAGATGAAAACTGGTCGGGGAGGCTGCCAAGAGACCTACAGCAACACTGAAGGAGCTGCAGGAATTTCTGGCAGGTACTGGTTGTCTACTACAAGTGACAACAATCTCCCGTATTCTCCATATGCGGAAGCATTTTCTTACACTGAAAACATCCAGGCCCAGCTAAAATTTGCAACACAATACATCAAGTCACCCAAAAACATGTGGAAAAATGTCTTATGGTCTGATGAGACCAAGATTGAACTTTCTGACCACAATTTCAAAGGGTACGTTTGGTGCAAAAACAACACTTCGCATCACCAAAAGAACACCATCCCCACAGTAAAACATGGTGGTGGCAGTATCATGCTTTGGGGTTGCTTTTCTTCAGCTGGAACTGAGGCTTTAGTCAAGGTGGAGGAAATTATAAACAGTTCCAAATACCAGTCACTTTTGGCCCAAAACCTTCAGATAGCTGCTAGAAAGCTGAAGATGAAGAGGGATTTCACCTTTCAACACGAAAATGACCCCATGCATACAGCCAAATCAACAAAAGAATGGCTTCACCAGAAGAAAATTAAAGTTTTGGAATGGCTCAGCCAGAGCCCAGACCTAAATCCAATAGAAAATCTGTGGGGTGACCTGAAGAGGGCTGTGCACAAGAGATGCCCTCTCAATCTGATAGATTTGGAGCACTTTTGCAATGAAGAGGTGGGCAAATATTGCCAAGCCAAGATGTGCCATGTTAACAGACTCCTACCTAAGAAGGCTGAATGATGTAATTAAATCAAAATTGTACAGGTTATAGGTCACATTAAAGGTGGGAAAAGTTTTGAAATGATTTAGTGTGGTCTCATTTTTTATATAACAAAAACCTGGCATTTTAATAGGGGTGTGTACTATTTTTGTATCCACTGGATGTCTCAGGTCAGAGTCATACTGGTACCTGCGGTTTAATGACTGGAGTGCCTGTGAGACTTGATGGATCCTACCCCTGGAAAGGCAGCTGACAGTGACCGTCTCCTTACTCAGTCTGGTGTTGGGACATCAGTGTGCTTCACTATAGAATCATCAATGACTGGGAAATTTGGCTGTGCACAGTTTTTTCTTAAGGGGTTAGTAGTATAGGCATTGAACACAGTGTTACTAGGTGTAGCTGTGGGTGGTGTTTTAACTGAGTGTTTACGTGATGGATGAGGACCCTTTTTTGATTGTGCAGTGCAAGAAATCTTAGTATTGTAGGATGGTTACCTGTAAGCACCTCAGTATAACTAGTTTTATGTGTAAGGTCTTTACCCTGTGCAGCAGGTGTGGTGTAAGTGTCACTGATGACCTCCAATGGATTAGTTTTGGTTGTATAAGAGAGTTTTGCCTCCAGCATTAAAGTGTATTTACACTTCTCACATACTTTATTTGTTTTATTAAAAAAAGCTGGGCTGCCAGTGTAAATGAGGCAACTGCTACTATGCCTCAAAATACCCATCTCAACCAGATTGGACAGAGAGAGAGAGAGAGAGAGAGTCATAAAGTGCATATACATGGCTATTGATCTACTAGGGTGGAGTGAGGGAATTTTACATATTGAATAGGTCAATACGACAAGAAACTTGATGAGCAATGCTTAGCTATGCACAAACTGAATGATCTACTAGTTAAAAATATGTCTATATAGTGAGGGTATTTTAAGGGAAACTTACACTATGAGAGAGCAGCATCTACACAGATTACAAGGGGAATTACACTGTGAGATATAGGCAACTATACAGGTAACTGCTAGGTGCTGCTGCATGGAGAGCAGCAGTTCTAACTAAATACTGTAAAAAAGGTCAAAAGGTGCAGATGTTCAACACAGAAACACTCTTCTCAAGTAATGTGGTTGCCAAACATCACCAAATGCCCCAAGCATACAGATTCAACATTTTAAACAAGCTAGTCATCTAGCCAATCAAATAAAGGCACAATAAGACCTACAACAGCAATTCCCAGCTCAGAAGTGTGTAGGCGATCCTCTCCTGCCACAGGAGTGTAGAGCACAAGCTTTCCTATCATAGAATAACTGATCTGAAGCCCAAGTGCTTAAACCAGAAAAAAGACACTTAGAATACCAAGCACAATAAGTCTTCACCAGCAATTCCCAGCTCAGAAGGGTGGAGTCTATCCTCTCTTCCCACAACAGTGTACACTACAAACCTTCTTAATGTAAAATAATTGATGCCAAGTCCAAGTGCTTAAACCAGAACTCAGACACTTTCAGAATAACAGACACAATAAGCCTTCAGACAGCAATTCACAGCTCAGAAGGGTTTAGGGGCTACCCTCTCATCCCACAAAAGTGCAGACCACAAACCGTCATAATGTAAAATAACTGGTTTGGAGCCCAAGTGCTTAAAACAGAACTAAGACACTTTTAGAATAACAGAAAAAGTACACCTTCAACCAGCAATTCCCAACTGAGAAGGGTGTAAGCTACCTCTGCTCTCTCAGTAGTGTAGACCACAAACTTTCCTTATGTAAGATAACTAGTTTGGAGCCCAAATGCTTAAATCAGAACCAAGAGGCTTAGAATAGCAGTTACACTGTAATCAGGCTACTAACAAGCAGTAACAAATGCAGTAAATTAAATACAACTGAACACTTTAAGAATGTGCATCAAAGACTACATAAAGTAGTAAGAAGTACAAATATAGTAAAAGCAGTTGAATTAAAAGTGGATTTTTCATAAGTGGGAAGGCAGGAATCAGAAGATGATTCAAGTTTAAGAGACTAAGGGGGAGGACCCTCCCAGTTGATCTCTCAGTGCTCAATAGAATGATCTGATGAGATGAGACTGGGAAGAGTGTTCAAAATCAGATTTACACTAGGGGTGGGCAACTCAAAAGCCACCAAGTTTAAAAGTACAACAACAGCAGGGCAGGTCAGTGGGAAAAATCGAATGTAGAAAGAGATAAGCAATAGTCAGGCAGAGAACGGCAAGTCATACAAGCACTACAGCAAAATAAAGATGCCACTAAACATTTGTAGTTAAATGAGGAATGCTTTTTCTCGGCACCTCCCACTAATTAGCTAATTGTTATTCACTGTCTGCAAAATAATACTTTTCTAACTGACCCTAGCCAAGATCCATTAAAACTCCTAAAAGAACAAAAAAAATTAAACATAAAATGCAATAAAGAAGTAACCAACACTCAAATGAATAACTCCAAACCAAAATGAAATGTAGACATAGATTAGCTATAGTCAAACACAGAACAAGTCAAACAAGCACTATAGCTTTGTCCAGATTTCTTGTGCTAAGAGGTATGTCATAAGGGATTTTCAGTTATGTAAGCAGCCTTAAAGGAAACACCAAACAGTGTGTTGAACTAACAATAAATGGGATTTCCTATACTGAACTGGGGGATACAGCAAATTTGCTGACTGATAAATTTAGTTCCAATTTCACCCCTATCATCCCAGTTCCCCCAAGGAAATACTCTCTACCACTTTTCTCCCAACTATCACTAAAGGGAAGGTCCTCACTGCAC
Source organism: Protopterus annectens (assembly GCF_019279795.1). Taxonomy (NCBI): domain Eukaryota; kingdom Metazoa; phylum Chordata; order Ceratodontiformes; family Protopteridae; genus Protopterus; species Protopterus annectens. The sequence continues at coordinate 1,412,511,773 of NC_056735.1, forward strand.
GTTTCAGACCTAAAACGCTGCATCAGTGGGTCATGATAATATCCCAGGATGCCTCCTAAATAATTTGAATCATGACCTGTAAGTCCCACTAGAATCTCTATTCAACCACAGCCTCCAGAAAGGCTTCATCCCTTGGGAATGGAGGACTGCAACGGCCATGCCTCTACACAAAGTCAGACCATCAACAGAGCCAGGGAACTACACAAGTATAGGTTTGACTTTTCTTATATGCAAGGCCAAGGAAAGAATTATATTGGACCTATAAACAAAGACTTGGGAAATCTTCAAACACTGAACCCATCCCAGTTCAGTTTCTTCAAGGGCAGGGCATGGTTACTAAACTTGTTGGACTTCTTCAAGAAGGTCACTAGAGCCATGAACAAGGGCAAAAGGAATCATACTGCCTACCTTTACCTGACAAAGGCATTTGACACAATATTTCACTTGTATATTGTTATCAAACTCAATATTTTAAGCATAAATCCTAATGTCACTTGATGAATAGCCAAAAGGATGCATGAAGTTTGGGTCTATTACTAGTGTTGTCCCACAGGACTTGATAATGGGACCTCTCCTATTTGGAATATACTTCTCTGAAGTCAAGGCAAATGTAGAGGGCCTTTGGCTGGTCACACTTGCTGATGACTGCTGGGTGCACTCATTGACTCACCAAAAGATATAGATATCTTTAGGGGAGGTCTGACATAGACAAATAACTGGTGTCATAATCATAGGTAGGTACTAGGCTATTAGCCCTAGGGCCTATATAAGCCTAGCCAAAAAGGTACTCTGGCTTTCACCACCCAAGAAAATTATTTTCCTGTTCCTCTGTCAAGCAGAGCCACAGAAGTGATCTCTGGGGTGAATTTCCAATTTCCCATCCAATCATCAAGATTTTTCTTGAAGTGCTAATGAGGACCTCTGTTTGACATAGATAGGTAGTCTGTTCCAGAGTATGGGAAGTCCCTGGGACAGGAATCTATTCCTCCAACATGTTCTGTTTATTGTGGTGACAAGGTTTAGGTCCCTAGAGTGTGTAGCTCGGAGGGATTGGGATTTCTTTAAGTGGAGCATGTCCAACAGCTCTGGGTCTGACATAGATTTGTATGTTAGGCAGAGATCGCCTCTGAGTAGGCGATATGCGACGGAGTAAAGCTGGAGTTTTTTGAGATGGTTTGCATCGGGCATCTGTTTGAGGCCAGTAATCCTCTTTGTGAGGTATTTCTGTGGCCTTTCCAGTTGTTGTAGATGTCTTGTGAGGTACATACCAAAAAGGACGTTGTACTCTATAATGCGTCTAATGAGTGATGAGTAGAGGGGAACAATTACCTCTTTTTTTCTGGATGAGAAACCTTTTGTGATGAGGTGAGCCACGTAGAAGGATTTCCTGACCATTGTGGTGATGTGATTATCAAAGGAGAGACTACTGTCCACCTGTGTCCCAAGGTCTCTTATCACACTTTTGGAGTTAAGTAGACTACCACCTATGTGGTAGTTAGAGTTTTTACCAAAGGGGACGACAATACACTTTTTGGCATTGAGCTTCAGGCCATGGCTTTGACACCAGGCATCTGTCTCAGTGAGGCCCTTTTATAGTATGTCCACATCGTTAGGAGTTTCGATTATGGCTCCTAGTTTGCAGTCATCTACAAACTTTGTTAGCCAAAGACCTTCTGTGTTAGCCTGTACTTCAGAGAAGTAGATACCAAACAGGAGAGGACCCAGGACTGAACACTGTGGTACTCCACTTGTCACTGGTCTGAAGTCGGATTTGGAGACTGCTACTTTCACAGTGTGGGTTCTGTCCATGAGCCAGTTGGCAACCCATCTTGTGACATAGGGATTTATACCTAGTTTAGTGAGCTTATCTATAATTCCAGAGTGGGGGATGGTGTTGAAAGGCTTGGCGAGATCTAGATAAGCTGTGTGAGCCACCTTACCCTCATCTATGGCTTTGGTGACTATTTCAAAGAAGTCAGTCAGGTTTAGGAGACATGATCTGCCTTTTACAAACCCGAACTGGGTAGGGTCCAGAGACTGGAGATTACCAATGTTTTTGTTTATGAGTTCCATTATGATACGTTCCATGGCCTTGCAGACCAGGCTCGTCAGGCTAATGGGCCGGTAGTTCCCAGGGTCCATTGTGGCTCCCCCTTTGTGGAGTGGGATAACAGTCGCGGTGTGCCATTCAGTGGGCACAAAGCCTGAGGTGAGGCTATGATTGAACATGGTACTTAGGTAGGGTGCCAGTTCATTCTGTAGTTCATGTAGAACGCAGTCTGGGATATTGTCAGATCCCATGGATGCTAAGTTCTTGGCTTTGGAGAGTGTATTTTTTACCTGTGCAGCCGTGATTACAGGAACTTTGCATTCTTCCGGTATAGAGATGGGCCCTCTAGGGGGTGAGGGGGGGTAAAATTAGCACTGAACCTATCTGCCAGGATGTTGGCAATAACATTTGGTTCTGTATATTTAGTGCCATTGTACTGTAACTCAGAGCAGATCTGAGTGTTGCCATTGAGATTCTTGACATAGCTATAGAATGCTTTGTGGTTGTCTTTAAAGTCAGTGGCAATTTTGTTTTCGTAACTAGCTTTGGAGGATTTTATGAGGGATCTCAGCTTCTTACTGAGGTTGACCAGGGAGTTCCTCCAGTCATGGGATTTTACTCTTTTTTGCAACAGTTTCTTTCTTCTGTTGTAGAGTTTGTTTATGGCAGAGGACCACCAGATTGGCTACCTTTTTTTGGAGGATAGCATCTTGGTTCTATTAGGGATAGCATGATCCATGCACTCGTGTAAGTACTTATAAAGTGCATTTGTGTAGGATTCACATTCATGGCCTAAAACACAATGAAAACGAATGCAAAATTATACCCTTTAAGAAGATGACCACCCCTGCAAATTACAACATTGATAACACTCTCCAAACAATAGGCCCAGTGGAAAGACACTTGAAATTTCAGGTTACTCTCAACCTGAGTTCCCATCAGCATGTTTCCATGCTCGTGAGAAAATTCTTCTATGTGGCACAACTTAGAAGTAAGGGCATGGCAACCAGGTAAAAGGAGATCATAGTCCCACTATACTCAACCCCATTAGACTAATACTTGAGTACAGTACACATAAGCATGTACCTGACCAGGCATTTGCAACAGCTGGAGTGGCCACAGAGTTTCCTCACTAAAAGACTTTGTGTCTTTCGGCTTTTCCCAGTTAGGGGTCGCCACAGCAGAACTCCGGTCTGCTAATGATTGGCAGTTGATTTTTACGTACAGGCTTGCCAGGCCTGACGCACAACCTTCAATGAAGGTACGCCCATTCACGCATGTCTCCACGCAGAAGACGCTCAAGCTGAGAATCGAACCGCACAGCGTCTTACTGTGAGGCGACAATGCTACCGCAGCACCACCACGGTGTAAATAATATGTCCCTGTAATTGGTCTCCTCCAGATTACTGAGGGAAGGTTTATGCCTAACCTAAAAACATTTTCCAATCCAGCCCTGATGGATTTGCTACACTTTCCAAAAATGAATAGCACTAAAATTACCCAATCTATGGATCTAAATCTTATCAGTGATATAAACAAAACATGTTGGAGGGAAAGATATGTGACTCAGAGATTACCCCTCTCTGGAACAAACTCCCTATTCATGTGAAACATAGCTTTTCCCTAAGCCTATTCAAAGGCAATTTGGACCATTATATAGAAAATCGCAAATTCACTCCTGGTTGGTCATTTGTGCAGGGTCAGTTTGTAGATGTGCTAAGGCACAGACATAGAGTAAAGCTGTTCTAGCACTTGGGCACTGATAATTGGGAAAATTTAAGCATATTTAGCTACACTTAAAAAGGCTCTAGGACTGTTATCCTAGTAAACTCCTATGATCCTATAAATTCATCCTCATTCATATCAATGTTTCCCTATATATATATTTATCAATCCTACCTATCAATTATACCTACTGTCTTACTCTACTTTACTCATCCCATTAATCTCTCCTAACTATAACTTATCCTTTCACATTCCTCCCACCACATACTATCAAGTAGCCAGTTATCCTTCCAAATCCCAAATATGCCAATACTTCTATCACTAGAATTTCTCTCTGCACTCACACTCTCAACAAGCCATCACATGTCTCTCTCCCACTGTTATTTACCCACACCTACTACACAATACGTAGACTAGAATACCACAACATATTTCTCTAATAACTCTGCCAGCCTAGTCAATGTTAATTACATTACCACAGGGAAATACAAGCAAGCAGCACATGTTCCATCTTTATCCAAAACTGGCTATAAACTCAAGCCCAAATATAAGTGACTCTTCAATAGCAACAATACTAACTGGACAATACTACTGGGAGGGGAAATACATCCCAATCCAGACTCACTTACCTAAACCCAGACCCCACACATCTAGAAACAGCAACAGGTTACCTCTCCCACCACCTAGGATTTAAAATACTACTCAGTAAGCAAATAAGTCTACATAACAAATTCACAGAAGCTCACCAGTATAGCCCACTACTCCCTATCATCTCTTCATAACCACAGAAGCCTGGTTAAAGTCAATTACCAAAGATACAGAAATATTCCTACCAGGTTATAATATACTCAGACTAGACACAGACAACAAAAAGCAGGTGGAGTTCCTATTTTTTACAGAAATGTTTTAGATCTCTCCACTTACCATGATACTGTACCCTCTTTCAACAATGCTTATCTTCTCACCTCACTCCTCAAACTGAATACTCACAAATATCTAGTCATACATTCCACCTGGTAACAACATTTCCATCCTGGAAGAGGTCCTTTCCTGTGTCTCAGCCAACATAAGACTGGAAGCCATCTTGCTAGAAAACATTAACTCAGACTGATAAATGATAGCCCTAGAAAACAGATTCAATTCAGCTGTATGACTTCTCTTAGTTGATCAAGACTCCAACTAGACAGGATTCTAACATCCACCCCAAGCAATGATGCCACAAGTGGCACCCTACCCGATAGTCAATGTGACAATCTGCTAAGCTACATAATCAGAACCCCCCCAAACAGCCCCACAAGGTTCATCACTATAACAATATAATAAACCTCAGTGACATCAATGAAGAAACTTCTACTTTCAAAACATACTAAATATTGCAAATAATGTCATAAAATTCATAAAAAATATGCTGCTTTCAATTTCAAATAAGAACTTAATGACAGCCTGTCATTAAGTCCAGGCTTTTCATCAGAGTTAAGTTTAATTTGCCATTTTAGCTCTTTAAATTCTAAAAATTCATCACCAGTGCCAAGTGACGACTTTTTAGAATTTAAAGAGCTAAAATGGCAAATTAAACTTAACTCTGATAAAAAGCCTGGACTTAATGACAGTATGTTTTGTGAGTCTGCAACAGAGTATCAAATGAATGTAATATGCCTTTTATGTTGTGCTGTGTTTTAACAATTGGGTGGGTCTGAATTGAACCAATTAAGAAAGGGGTGGAAAAATGGCTTTATACTGTGTGTATTTGTGCACTTTATTTTTTATTCTGAAGAAGTCTGAAACTAGTAAGATGAAAGCATTTGGATTAAACTGCAAATATGCCAAGTACCTAGTGTGACCGGCTTGTTTTTTCACTTCTCTTGCTTGCTGTTTTTCTAAAACACACAAAACTTCCCACATAAAATAATATACCAGCTGTAAGATCTGTTAAAATATATATTTGTTTTTGCTAATAAAGTCCAAAAATTAAAAAAGTGTGGTTTAAAAATACAAACTTGTTAAAATATCCAAGTCCCTTAAACGTTTATAAGTTATCTGCCCTTAATTTTAAAACAGGTTTTATACAAATGGTTTCATTCAACTGTGGTGGTGCACAGGCATTAAGTCTGAATTGCCAAAAAAGTTCTTGAAATTCAGGTTTGTTCTCCCAGTCACCTCCTCCAGGGTTAATAATAATATTATCCAAAATGCCAAAGCTGAAATCTTTGAAAAACAGACATAGGCAAGAGTGTTTATATAGAGCGATGGCATTATTTCTAGTTTTTATCTCACGGTTATGCTTATATATTTGTTTTCTTAGTGCCCTCTCTGTCTTCCCTATTTAAAATAATGGACATGTCTTACATTTAGCTAAGTAAACAACTCCTATAGTAGTACAATTTCCTTTAATTAACCAAACATTATATCCATATATGAATAATTGATCCATCTGTTTGCAATTTCCACATTTCCTGTCTTCATAAACAATTGTCTCATTGCAAGTTCATCCATTTTGGAAAACACTCTTTAAATTCCTGGAACATTTACTAACTATTCTGGGTTGGCTCCCTACTACTGTATAAACTGATGGGTTAGATCTCAGAATGTTCCAGTCTTTTCAATAACTGATCTAATTTTGTGAAATTCATTACTGTATTCCAGTACCATTACAGTTCAAAATCTGGAGCCATTGTTATTGCTGCTTTTATTATTTAAGCAAATACCCAAAATTGGTTTAAACTTCTGTGCCCTGTTGTCCACAACTTCCCTTATAGTTCTCAAAAACAAATGCCTTGGGTAGCCTCTATTGTAAAACATGTTTTTAAAACTTCAATTTCCTTAAAAAAACATAGTCTGATACCATATGGGCCAACCTTATAGCTTGCTCCCTCACAAGATTCACTTTTTTATAGTGGGGTAAGAACTCGAATAGTATAAGTAAGTATTGCTATGTGCAGGCTTTGGATTTAAAGCTTTGATTTACTTTGGAAATAATTGTGCCCAAATAATGTATTTTAGAACTACTGTATGGGTAAGTAAATCTTAAAAATTGTGCTGTGTTATTAAGGTAGTCTATAAATTGATTTATACTTTCTTTTGGTCCTGACCATGAGATAAAAATATCATCCAGGTAGTGAAGGTATAATCTACAGAATTAACTTAGAAATACATGTAAAAGCTCCCAAGCATATAAAACTAAGTTTGCACATAGAGGAACACATGCTGACCCCCACTGCTACCACAGAAATTTGTTTGAAAAATTCACCCTTTAAATATATGGAATTGTTTTTGAACACCATCAACATGCATTCTTCAATTGTCCTGATTTTTGCCAGCATTTAAAAACTATAACTTTTAAAAACCCTCATGGAACAGTTCCATATCTTGTTCTATAGGTGTACTAAAGAGCAGATCAATAATATCTACTATAAGAAACCCAATGTTGTTATCACGTAAGGTACTATAAATAAATAAATGTAATTATATTTGGCTTTCTGCCGTGAAACCCTTTTATGACTAAATTACAAACAAGTAATTAGGCTATTCCTGTGAAAATGCACAAATTAACACTTTACATTCAGTCACTAGTTTCATACATTTTCCTTTCCTCTCTCTCTCTTTTTTCACCTATGTAGGTCATAAAGTTTTTACACATTTTATGGCACAGGAAGGCACACTATTGGAGAGTTCACGGCTTATATATAGCTTCACAAATATGCAAACATTCTCAAATGATACAGAGTAAAATACATCACATTTTAAAATCAGTTTTTCTACCCCAGCACCACTGCAATATATATAATATATATATATATATATATATATATATATATATATATATATATATATATATATATATCTGTCTATACACACACACACACACACACACACACACATATATAGGTCTACTTCAAATGATCAAAGTTTCAGAACATCTAGCATCACATTGTTGAAGACCAGATGATTGAAGTCTTGAAACATGGAACATCAGAAAAAAAAGAATTTAAAAAGAAAAAAAATATTATTTTATGTTTTTTTCAGGTGGGGCAAGTCTCCCTGCACCCCCAACACCCCCTGCTACTTAAATATACCAACTCCGATATCACACTAGAAGAGAATGGTAAATTTCCCGTTCCCCACTGTACAACGATCATCATTCAGGACATTCGATGTTTCAGAACTTTGATCATCTGGTCATTGACAATGTGATGATTGATGTTCTGAAAATTCGATCATTTGAAGTAGACCTATATATATATATATATATATATATATATATATACAGGTCACCTAAACATGGTCGAAATGCCACAAAGTCAAAACCCATATGGCTGAAACCATATGTCCGACTTTTGGAATCCCGACCATGTGTAACGGACATCTCCGTGCAGTGCAGAATGGAACTATTTCCATTTCCGCACTGTAGTGCGATCACGGGGTTGGTATATTAAAGTTACGGGGGGGGGTGGGAGGCGTAGCCCCCCTGCTAACACTTAGAAAGTGTGTTACTGTTGTGTATATTTTTTTATTTTTACATATTCGAAATTGCGGAAGTCGAACATATGGTCTCAGCCATATGGGTTTTGGCTTTCTGCAATTTTGATCATGTATAGTAGACCCATTGATATATATATATATATATATATATATATATATATATATATATACGGTTCCCCTTCATATGATCGAATTTCTCTAAACTCGAAACCAGAATCTCGAATTTAGAGAAACTCGAACATATGAAAGGGACAAAAAAAAGTAACACCTTTCAAATGTTTTCAAGGGGGCTTTGCCCCCCTGCACCCCCCCTACTTAAATATACCTACTCCCTACTTCGAGATCGCACTATAGTGAAGGAAAGGGAAATCTCCCATTCTGCACTATACACGTAAGCACAAAACAGAAGATTTTCCATTCCTCCGCTATAGTGCGGTCACGGAACATTCACATTTAAACTGCTAGGGTACACAGGACCTGGCCCCCTGCAATAAGGTAAGTTAACTTTTTATTTTTTTAAACCTGAGGCTCCCATTCACAATTTCAAGTGAATGGAAGTTCGAGATTCTGGTCTCGAGATTATGAATTTCGAGCTTCCATCCATTTGATCTTGTGAAGGGGAGCCATATATACATATATATTCATACATACACACACACATACATAGATATACACACGTGTATAATCCTTGTTGGCTTTGCCTGTTGCACTTCTCAGTTAATTTCATGTTGCCTGCAAGACCAGTAATATTTTTTTTTTATTTCATGTTAATCACTAGCTGTGTGTAATAATCTTATACCACTGTTTGGTAATGGCAGCATATTTTGCTAATCTCCCAGTTGAGTTTGGGTGGCTGTAGTTCTTCAAAATAGTGCAGTGGGTACAGTAATTTTATTGGAGTAGGGATTACAATCTCTAGCTAGTAGTTTGTATCACTGTTATTGCAGTATCACTGGATTTCCCATCGCTGATTAGCTATTACTAGCTAGTTTGGAGCTGTCTTCCTAATATATATATATATTACATATATATATATATATATATATATATATATATATATATATATATGTGTGTGTGTGTGTGTGTGTATATATATATATATATATATATATATATATATGTGTGTGTGTGTGTATATATATATATATATATATATATATAGATGTTCTGGATAGACATGCTCATGTAATTGCTAAAACAATATTAAAACTTAGAAAAGTGTGTACTCTCTAGAAAGGGCGTATTAATAAAAAAGTGCCTGTGATATGATTTAGTGATAAAGATATTTGTTGTAAAAGTGCACAATAGTCACATGCTCCATAAACAATGTGAGGCATTACAGATTAAAAAGAGGGTTTAGGTATTTTACCTCTTCTTCAAACAAACACTGCATGCCATGTAATTACATCTATGGGCTATTAAGCTGCTCCCATAAGTCTGGGGTTTGAGTCCCATAGCATCAAAAACACAAGCGAGATCTGGCATCCACTCCCCAAAATTAAATGTAATTAGTTATTTTTATGCTTGCAGTCTACGTATTACTGTGTCTGCAGCACACGTAATGACATCTTCAGTCTTAAACTCTTTAACATACAAATGTTAAATGGGAAGGAAGTGATTGTAGGGATTCTTGCAACTACTAATGTTTCAGAGTACAGGGGAAAATGCCTAAAGTATGGTATGCAGAAGACAGGGTGGCTAATGTTAATCCTGATTTTTTCAGGTAGTTCAGTAGGTCTCACAAGATTATGGTGGATGACTTTGAGTACAAGCCTTAAGAACTATTCAGTGGAAAGAGCAAGAGTACCTGGAGAGCATTTGCCCACCACAGGATACACCATCAACACAAGCTGACACAGGAGTAGGACTGTCAGCACACCTGCAATGACAGAGATTTATGTGGAACAAAGCAAATGGCAAAAGAAGATGCCTTTGAGGTTTTTTTTATTCTGAGGCAGTGCAAGGTGAGTAGTTGATCAATGAAATGGTAGCAGAAGAAAACAGGGCATGGGAGAGCAAACAAGAAAGGGATAGCACCAGTAGTAGGAGAGGTAGCATGAGACGAAGGGATGGTAGAGGCATGGGCAAGCACCAAAAAAATGAGGCAGCTGGACAGGGCTACATACAGAGTGAAGGGGAAATCAAAGCCACAGGGACATTGGAACAGGCAGTGACCACACAATGGAAGGGATATCAAAAGGGGGCAAAGAAACAAGTATATATACGAAAAGGAGTAGATCAATAGGTATCAAAAATTAATTAGATTAAATCACTGAAATGTTAACTCAAAAAGCTGTGCGTTCAACAGAAGTTGCAATGAATTGGAGCAGATGGCACACACAGCTGGTCAAAGTATAGGAAGAGGATTTTAAAAGGAGGATACAAGTCCATGCTTGTTGTTGTTGTGTCTTTCAGCTTTTCCCAGTTAGCGGTCGCCACAGCTGAACTCCGGTCCGCTAATGATTATCAGTAGATTTTTATGTGCCGAGTTGCTAGCCCTGATGCACAACCTTCAACGAAGGTACGCCCATTCACGCATGTCTCCACACAGAAGACGCTCTAACTGAGAATCGAACAGGACAGCGTCTTACTGTGAGGTGACAACGCTCAACACTGGAGATACTGAGCATGTACCATTTTGGAGAAAGTGAAGCAACAGATACCTAGAGAGTTTGTGGACCTGATATAATTATTGAACAGGCAGGCTCAAAGAGGAAGAAGTAAGGGGGAAAAAGAAATGAGAACAAAGACCTGGAATTCAGATACAAGATGTTGGTTAAACATATGTAGGAAAACTGGCTGGAGGCTTTTACAATTCATATGGGAATGAAGATGGAGAGCAACCTTACCATGGCAGCAAGTTAATGGGATAACTAATAACAGATCACGAAGATGTGAGCCAAATGGTCAAGGGGACACTATCTGAAGTATGAAGCAATATTCAGGCATCACAAACATATGTAGCTGAAACTTCAATGGGGCAAAGCAGACTTCTCTCTCACATAGGACACAGATTATGGAGGAGTGATGCAGAATGCAAACTGCAGCTTCCCACATGACAGGTGTCATTTGAACAGTGTAGGTTGCTGAGGATGAGGAAGGCATGCTTCAGGTTCAACCAAAGATAATGCTCCCTTGTACTGTGCAGATATTGTCAAAAATGTTTGGAATCTGGAGGACAACACCCCTTTAATATATGTAGTACAGCACAGAACTTAGGTCAAGACCAGGAACACTGTATTCCAGTTCAAACAGAAAAGAAAATGGCACCATGGCTACAGGTGCTCCCTGATACGGAGGCAGCTAGGATGCTGGAGGCTGGTTTTACTAAGGGGTTTACAGCTCCTTTAGATGGCAATTCAAAGTACAGACTACTTGAAATTGGCTAGGAAATGGCTAGATGTGTTACAGGAAAAAAAGAATCCAGGGAGGTATGCTTGAGGAAGGTAAAGCGTCCCAATATGAATTCCCAAACAAAACCTGACATCATTTATTTCTTGTTTTGTGCCTAAGGAGGCAGCAGGACAATTTAGAGTAACTCAGCACCTTTCCTTTCACAAAAGGGCATCTGTCAAAGATATCATGATGCAAACAGAAACTTCTGTAACCTGTGTCTCTTTTGATGAATCAGTGAACATGGTTAATTGCAGAAGGGGTGAGGCACTTGTAATGTTGATATTGAGTCTGTCATTGCTTATTGCACATTTGAGGGGAGGATCAAGAGTTTTTGGACTTTAAAGGTGTGTAAAACATAAGTTGTGTACTGCTGCATGTCCATGTGTTATGCTGTAACGTGCTATCTTTGAAATGTTTAATTCCTTTTTGGAGTGGGTTGTGTGACAGGGTGCATGAGGTGGAAGGCTACCCATTAGCTAGACAATTTCTTGGTCATTATGCCAGCTTCATCAATGAAGTGTGAATCAAGGTAACATGAATTCAGGAGAATCACTAAAGAATGTGGAGTACCCCTGGTCTTTCTGGGCACTACATTTGACACAGATGGAGGAGTAATTTGGTTACTACAAGATGAAGTAGAGAAATGGTGAAAGCAGTTCAGGTAGCCCACCCATCAAGGACAATAACCCCGAAAAAGCTGCACAGCCTAGTGGGCTTGATGAAACTTGCATGTAGATTCACTCCCATGGCAAGGTCATTCATGCAGTGACTAGTGGCTACTTTATCATGGTTGCACAAAGCCACTTCATAGCATTAGGGTTACAGTGGAAATGAAGACAGACCTGGAGGTTTGTCAGGAATTCTTACCAGGGTTTAACAGAATATTGCTCTAATCAGGAATGTCAGCTGATTATGAATGAAGCAAAAGGCACTGGATTTGGAAGGCTTACTGAATAAAAGAAATTTGACCAGAACACTCTTTTTGTGTGGGAGCTGACAATTTTAAAAAAGGAAATAGAATGGTATTAGGTATCTTCTCAGTGTTATTTATGTAAAAGGGGAAACGGGTACCTTAAAGTACTTTGGTCAGCCAAACATATGTTATTTTTGAGGGTAAACTTCACATTTGATTGGCAAAAAAGTAAGATGTATCGAATTGACAGCAAAGAGGAACAAGACATAAATATACAAGACAAAGTAAAAGAGGGAGTAATTGATAATGTTGCAGAAAATACTATAACTGTGATAGGCAATGGCGGCTGGTGACTTCAAATCATAGGGGGGGGCTGCAGGAGACAGGTGAATGGGTGAGGTCAATGGGATGGGGTGTGGCCAACTAGAAAGGGGAGGAGCTATGCTCAAAACCACAGCAACTGTAACTTTAATTAAATACGCTGGCCTGGGTGCCAAACCATCATTATGAGAGTCCAATCAAGACAAAATGAAGTGTAGAAGAAAAAAAAAACATTTCAATGCATTGGCTGCATGACAGCTTACTTAATATCTAGATGGAAACAAAAAGGTTGTGAGGCATGAAAAAATAAATTACTTTTTAAATACATTACTGGAGTGCCAGTCAAAATCAAGTATAAGAAAAACAAGCAGCACTCAACTCAAACCAATTCTCCTTGCACTGCAGTTCTAATTATAATTTATATTCAGCTTTATTAAAGTACCAAGTAACATGCTGAAAGTAGCAATCTCTGTGATACCCCCACTTGCAAAAATGTTTCTTATCCAAAAAAGAACTGCTGCCTGACAACTATTTACTTGTTTCATGGGGAAAACATGATCAAAGTAAAAAATGAAAAGCAAACAAGAAACAAGCTCAAGATACATTGCTTAAAGGATTACTCTACAGGTAATGGACCACACATGATAGATTGGCATTCTGTTTGGTTTACAGGTAAAGCCTGCAAAGATGACTGCAAGTCTCCAACAAATATAATGAGCGTCTTAAAATAATGTAATTCTGTCCTTTATTACAAATACTGTCATATGCATTTCAATACCCAAGGCTTATACATTATCTAGTTATGTAAGTATTCTCTGCATGGCAACAACAGAAAGGCTTTCAATGTTGGCAATTCTTTAACAGTATGCTTATTAAAGCTTACTTGCATCTTACAATCTCAGACAAGCATACCTGATGGTCATTTTAAAGCATTGCTACTTAAAAACAGGGCAACAGGCACTTTCTGAGTAATAATAAGCATAAATCAACAGTATAAAAATATGACAGAAACCAGAACATTCTGCAAAATCAAGGACAGAATAAAAGTAACACTTGTGTCCACCTCGGATGGGGGGATACTCTGCACATTTACACTGCATAACTGCTCCTTGCCTTGCTTGGACACATCCAGAGTCACTACATGGGGGAGTGGGGTGCAACAAGTATGTCACAATTTGAAATGTCTCTGGCTGACTGTGATGGCCCTGACACATTTGTCATACCTCTCAACATCAGAACAAGAAATATGGACAGAGCCATACATAGAAGTGGGACAAAGGCCCAATAATAAGGACAATTTTTAAATATTGTTCTTATAAACTTAGAAAGCTAATAGAATAGTAGGTATTGCATTTGTATGAATTTTCTGAAAGGTACGAAATCTGAAACTCAAATGTCTGTCATTATTTTCTAACTTCAGTCTTTAATGATTTGCCACTAGTTTGCCAAAAAAACACAATTTTATGAAAAATGGACCAAAAATGTGATGCAAAAATATAAAATAGCCACACAATACAGCTGGGAACCTGTCAAAGAAGGGACACTTTTTTAATATTAGTACTGCTAACTTGAGCAGCTGACAAAATAAAAGAATCCACATGCATTTCTGAAATAAAAGTAATCTATAACTCTGATTATTACAGTTATTTCTTAACTGTAAGCCCTCCACGTTTTCTTTCAAAATTGCCATTTTGTGGCGGGATTATTAGGGAAAGAGCAACATTTTGAGCCAAAATCGGGGACAGTTGAGAGGTTGGATATGCCTAATTCTATAAAGCAATTTATTTGCACGTACCTCTCAACCTGTTAATGCAGGAAATCTGGATAAGGCCAAATATACTGTGGGTACATATAAACAGTACTATAAATTGTTGTATAAACCGAGACAACTGATAGAATAACAGGTCTTGTTTTAGTATGCATTTTTCTGAAGGTTATGAAGTCTGAAACTCAGTTTCTGGCATTGGCAAGAATCCAAATGTTTCCTTTCCACAAGAAACACAGGACAGTATTGACAGTTTTGAGAAATTACTTTTCCATGAAACACGCTGTCATTTTAATCTCCTGGGTCTATTGAGGTATACGGAACTGAATATTGCCCCCCCCCCGAGGATTGAGGGCTTTTAAGATCCCAGCTACTCCGTTTGACTTAGCGGACACCACTGACGTAGCCTTTAAGGATCGCTGGTTAGCTGCAGCACATACTTGCGCTATGGAGTGGGTAAGCATTTTGGTGGAAAGGGAGCAATTACTAAATTCTAAATTGAAAAATGATTTAAATGTGATGCACACACAACTTCTAAATCAAGTGGGGAATTCTAAAGTTAATGATATCTTTAAAAATCTGAAAGAAAAACTGAATAAGTTTGAAAATGAGCAGGTCCACCTTAAATTACATAAAATTAAATGTGATGTACGCGATTATGGAAATGGGCGTGCTTTTTTGTGGAGAAACAAACAGAATACTCGCTCTGGACAATATGGGAAAACTGCAGGTAATAAAAAACAATTATCTGTATCTTTTGCTTCTTCAGATGGGGTGGGTTATACTACAGACTCAGAGAATGATGTCCATGATTTTCCCCCACTGCCTGCAGCACAAGAACCTGAGTCCCAGCAACAGCGTTTTCGCCATAATGAAGGCACCAAAACGGGAAACAAGAAGGGAATTGGTCTCAATCCTGCAGCAAGTGAAGGACAATTTAAACAGACTTACAAATGAGGTAGATGGAACTGATTGCCCTCCTCTGGGCTGCTCTTTTTCTAATAATATTGTTTCTAATGTTTCAGATGTTTCAAATGTGGCAAATCTATCTGGATGTACCTTAACTGATGAACAGGTTTCTGTTCTTAGTCTTGGTTTAAAGTTTGTACCCACTGTAGTACCTAGGTTATATTTAAACAGGATGTTTTTAAATTAATTAGGAAATTACATCTTAAATGTTTTTTGATGCACAAGGGGATAAACAGTTAAAAAATAATAATCCTGAATATAGTTTAGAAACTGATAGTGAAGGTGACAGTTTCTTTTCTTGTATATCTGATGATTTTGATGTCAATACTTCTCCAAATGCTTATTCTTTGTTAGATACTAGTGGGATTCATTTTCAAAGTAAATTTATAACCCCCTACGTTAATAGTACTGTTACACATTTTTCAGAAATGCTCAATTTCTCCATACAGGAACTTGTTGAGGAGCATAGCCATACTTCTTGGCAATATAATATGACTAAAAATGAATGGCTTGCTCTTAGCAATTTTGCAGGTAGAAGTGATTTAATTATTAAGCCTTCAGATAAAGGCAACAAAATAGTGGTGCTTCATTATACACAATATTATAATATGTGTATGCAACATTTAAATGATAATTTGACTTATGAAACATGTGAGATTGCTACATACTTGAATGCTATACAAGATTTTTCTGTATTGATTGAAAAGGGAGTACGTCTGGGTTATTTTTCTAAAAAGGACTTAGATACAAAATTTAATTTTGATAATTGCAACTTAGCTACTTTTTATTGTCTCCCTAAGCTGCACAAAGATAATGTTAACCCCCCAGGGCGCCCCATTGTGTCTGCTGTAAATTACTTTTTGCATAATATAGGAATTTTGATACATAGTTATTTGTTACTTTATGTTGAAAGACTTGATTCCTATATTAAAGATTCATTTGATTTTATTGACAAAATTTCAGATGTATATTGGACTCAAAATATGTTTTGGATTACTATGGATGCAAGTAGTTTATATACCAATATTAGACATGTTGATGGAATACGAGCCTTGCAATATTTTTAGATGATAGCCCGAGTTCTCATTACATTATTGATTTAACTTATTTTTGTTTTCTTCATAATTATTTTAGTTTTGATGAAGTTATTTATCATCAATTAAAAGGTACAGCCATGGGGGCACCATTTGCCCCCATGTATGCGAATCTCTTTATGGCTAGGTTTGAGTTGGCCTATATATATAGAAATGTATTTGTACAACATGTTTTATTTTATTTCAGATACATTGATGATTTGATTTTTATTTGCGATGGGGGATTAAATGAGGTACCAAGATTTTTTTCAGAATTAAATGATAATGTTTATAATATTAAATTTGATGGTTTACAATGTGGTACAGAGGTTAATTTCTTGGACATTCATCTATCTGGAATGAAGAATGGTTCTATTGCAACTACAGTCCATCGAAAATTTGAGGATGGCAACCAGTACTTATTTGGTACTAGTTGCCAAGCACTCGGAGGAAACCCACGCAACCACAGGGAGGACATGCAGACTCCGCACAGAAGGCAACCCAGCCGAGGATCGAACCGGAGAACCTCTTGCTGTGAGGCGACAATGCTAACCACTGCACCACCATTTTTCCAATTTGGAATTTGTTCCCTTTTACCCCTGAACAAAAGTTTCTTCCTTTTGTTGTAAAGTCTGTTGACAGAGGATGTCCACCAAACAGGGTTGTGTTTCCTTGAGGAGCAGGTTTTAGTTCTGTTGGTTATGGCCGAGTCCATGCAGTTGTATAGGTGGTTGTAAACTGCATTGGCGTTTAGTTCAGCATAGCTGTCTGCATCCTCTGGTCGGGGTGGTGGTGGTGTGAAGTTACAGATACCCTCCCTTAGGCGGTTGTAGTCAGCTTTTGAGAAGTTTTTAGCTTGATTTTGGCTGGGAGGGGTTTGGGTGGGATAGAAACTTTGAATAAGACAGTCCAATGATCTGATCTAACCAGCGAAGGACATACTATAGGAGTGGTGCAGCGGTCACCCATGTTCCAAGTCCAGAATGTTATCTCCCCTTGAGGGGATGAGAAGAGCTGGTCTAGTGTGTTAGAAATGAGGAAGTCGAGGAATCATTGAGACAGTGCATTAGTGCAAGAATAGTTCACCAAGTCTATGGTGGGGTAGTTGAAGTCACCAAGGATCAGGCTATTACAAGGTACCTTGATGGAGTCTAGTAGATCCAGGTAAGAGGAGTTGGTGTCCTGAGTCATAGAGGGGAGTCTATAGCTAGGTATAACTTGGATGGGTGTCTTGCCAACTGTCAGTTATACCTGGAGTAGTTCCAGTACATCATGCCTGCAAGCCAGTCTGGAGGTGTGCTTTTCCTTGATGAAGATAAGAGACTCCAGTAACCTTAGTCTTCCCAACCTCATTTTGGGGTCAGAATGAGGTACAGCCTGGTAAGGCAGGGGTGCTCTCCCTAGCCCTGAACCAAGTTTCCATGACCGCATAGACATCAGCATATTCCAGTGTAAGGAGGGCTTCCAGTGAGCCCATTTTCAGGTTTAGTCTCCTAGCATTAAGCAGCACACACTTCAATTTGCTTTTTGACAGATCTTTTATGTTGGAAGGACTGTCTTTGGGACATTGCCTAAAAAAGGCACAATGGGGAAGGTGAGAGCCTTGGCCAGGATCCAGAAATCCAGTGGTGACACGTGAAGGCCACCTCTAGCAAAGTATTGAGGCCTGTCGACTATGTTATCCCAAGGCAGACAAATATTGGATCCCTTTGGAATGACATGAGAAACTAAGCCAATTGTTGAAGTCAAATATTTTTTGTTGGTATTGCGGTATCATTCTTGGTGAAGTAAGGATGCTGCATGCTGGTTAGGGCTAGGGTCATACCTGCCTGGAACACATACTCTTGAGAGTTCAGTCATGTCGCTCTTCATAGAGTCCAGGGAGGTACGTCTTAAGTCATTCACACCAACATGTAGAATGACACAGTCATACTTGTACTTGTTGTGCAGAGACTTAAGCATGTGCGTGATGTGGAGGATTCTGGCACCAGACAGGCAACTGACCGTGACCTTCTCCTTGTCTTGCAAGTGTTTTACTGTTTTACTACTTCCAGCAAATACCAAGATTTGAGGAAAAGCCCTGGTATATGAATTTTCACAGGTAGTTGCTAAATGCTACCAGCTGCATCAATAGTTGTTTTTCACCTGGGATAGAGTCAGATGACAAGATGTGATGTCATCCTGCAAGCTATCCCAGCAGTAATATTTGAGATATTAATTTAAGAGCTCTCTGACAGAGATGGAGTATTATGTATTTTCTTTGACCCGACAACGTCAGTTGGAAGACCAACTCACCACATCTGCCTTGCTTGCTCTGTAAGTTAGTTAACTAGGACATAGTAATTCTTTTAGATATAGTCAGGAATATAGCAAAGCTTAATTTAGATGTTTTTCCTTAATTGTTTAAGGCTGCCCTGCAATGTTGTTTTAAATAATTCCTGTGATTTTGAACTCTGATGTTACTGTATACATACACACATATATATCTATATTTATAATGTCTTGTAATTTTATTAACTATATTTAAACCTTTAATTGTGGCTGATATACGTAAAGACATATCTATGTTCTGAGAATACTTGCATATTTGGTGACACTGTGGGCCACTCCTAATAGCCTTGTTCTTAGTCAAACTACCATTTGTATTGATAGTAACATTGCACAGTAAGATTGGACACCCTTTGTTAAGGGCCTTAAAGCAGCTGATAAAAGAGTTTGCTGGTGACAGTAATAACTACATTATAGTCTGGGCAGAAGGGGGCATTGCTAGTAAACCTGTGCCAGCCTTTCCCAGGTGTGTGTGCGTGTAAAACAAATCTCAGAGTGTGTGTCAACTACTTGGACAGGGACATGAAGCACTGGTTGGACAGAGAGGGTGCTGGAGGTCTTGGTTGGCCACTCAGCTCTATAGCTGTGCCAGTGGGGAGTCTTATTGGGGATCTACAGAAAGAGGTAGAAACCAGCCCCAGACTGACTGTGGTGTCTGTTGTGCTCTTAAGGGAAATTGCACTTGATGCAGAGAGCTGCATCTGGAAATACTGTGTGTGTACCTGTAATCCTCCCAATGTACATCCTCCACTGGTGCTAGTGGAGAGGATTGAGGCTCCTTGATTACTGGCCCAGTGCTGGGGCGTCACAGTAAGCATGCTTATTTTCATCCTAAGGCAATGAGAGAGGGACAGGTTATTAAACGCTCAGCAGTATTGCATGGGTGAAAATAGCAAGTTCTGTTGGGGAGGGGAGACAGGAACATATGACCGGTGGATATTAACAGGAACGAGAGGGGGATTTGAGAATGTGGCTAGGTAAGGTAGCGACAAGGAAAAAAGTGTGACAGGCAGACAAGGCAAGCCTTTTCCTAACACAGTGCTGGAAATAAACAGCTCAAGATGCATACCTTCTCATTCTTTTTCGTAAAACCAAAAAGAGGTGGCAGCACAGGGACAGGTAAGGTCTTGCTGACCTGCAAGGGTGACAGCACAAGGGGGATGGGAAAGTTTCCCCATTTTTCTCCTATACGGTTCATTTAGGTTTTTGCCTCCCTTTGCAACATTTATGGAGTAATGGCTACGATGTCATAACAATAATAATAAGCAGAACAGTAGACTTGACCGACTAAATTTCAAAGAAAAGTCAAGTGGGGACATGGGCTCACAGACTGAGCCTCTCTTGTCAGGCAGCCTTCTGCAGCTGGGGGTGGTCTAAGTGGGCAGACATGGAGGCCAAGTCTTGGGGCCTGCATGCTGCAGATCCCCTGCCACTGGAGTTGGCAGGGGCAGCCAACAGTGGCTGGTTTTACAGATCATGTCAGCTGTTAGTAGTGGATGAATGTTTAAATGACTGCTAAGGCAAAGGACTCCGCTGTTTGATGGCATGCTTGGTTCGCCTTCCAAGTTCACCCCTTTGCATATCAGAATAATCAGTCACTGACATTTTATAATCAGTGAACTGGTTTCGATCAGCATTTAAGCCATATCCTTGACCGGCACAATATACGCATGACTGTGCCCATTTCCTCCAAAAAAAGTGTGTAGGGTAAACACTTAAGTGTGAGCAAGCTTATTTTCATTCTAAAGCAATGTATGATTCGATATCATTGTTATGCCCTTTTACGGAGACTCGCACACAAAATCATTTTCTTCCTAAAGCTTGAATATATGTGTGTGTGTGTGTGTGTGTGTGTGTCTGTGTGTATGTATATATATATATATATATATATATATAATCGTTGGATATTTGCTTTGCTGTCCTATAAAAATAACTGCAGATAGTGCCCTTTTCTTGGAAAAAATTCCTCACTTCCTAAATTCTTATGCAGTTCCAAACTAAACCATTGCCGTTTAATCTTCTTTCGTTATGACCAAACGTGCGATAAACACGAATCACGCCTGCTACAATCCAAAAAGGAACATTATCCATTGTCAGTAAACTTTACTGCGGTGAACAGATTTACTGAGATTCCGCTTTTATCCAATGTGAAACATCAAACGAAGCTCTCCACATCTTGCACTTCTAGAGAATGACATAAGCTGCCTCCTGTGAATAATATGCATAACTGACTGCCTGCATCTTGATGCTATGATCTTCCCTCAGGCTACAAGTGGACGAGGCATCAAACATTCCATGAACTATACGGGATGTAATACATGTCACCGCCTACGCGCTTCAGTTTGCAGCAGAACTATTGCTCTAACAACTGCTTCCAGGACCAAACAAAGGAACCGTTTTACTACTCTCCTCATTAAAAGACACACCACCAATTCAGGCAAACAAACTGCGTTCTCGTGACCGGAGGATGAATTAACTTGTCCAGGGTACTGTTGCATCCTGGGTAAACATGTCAGCTTCCTCCGTTGGATGTTAGTCTTTTAACTAGTGGTACTTTTAACTGTTTTTCTGTTCTCCGAATCCACTTTCGCAGTTCTGACCCTACCCATGGAGAAAACTTCAAGTTGTGACAGTTTGAATTCTAAACTGTCAGCCTCAAGACAACCTAGTGTAGAGTCCTTGACCAGGTGAGGCTGTTGGGTGTGACTTGCTCTCTGTATCATGTGACCCTGGTTTTCCTTATTTGAGCCCGGTATGCGGACCAGTTCCAACATTTTAGAATGTATGTTTCTACTCACTCAAGTTTAGTGGGATATTATCAATTGTTGGTCAATGTACCAATTAAACGTCGTGTTTAAGGGATCTTAGCGCATTTGTTTCATTTTCTTTCACTGCAGTACAAAATGATGTATTGTAAATAACATATATTTTTAAGATAATGCGAACTGTATTAAACACCCTGCTTGTTATGGGTACCCGATGCTCGTATTATTAGTTAGTGAATTTGCTTAATTGCATAATATAATCATTACTTTTTCTTCTAAGCTTTACATACAAGCAGTTGTTAAGTATATTTAATCGGGTGTACTTACATTCTTTCCAGCTTCAGCATGATGCTGTTATCTAATTTTAGATTCAGGAGTTTAGAAAGATAAATCTGACAGCAGGGTGACTGCTTATGTAATTGTTTTAGTTCTGAAAACCCAGTTATTACAAGAGTCGTCTGAATTTCTAGAGTGACCTTTTGGATGCCCCAGTTCTTCCTAAAAATTATTTTTTCCAAGTTGTTCGGAACCTCAAAAAGTGTCATATAGTTAATAAATCCCATAGAGATATTTTTTGAAAGTAGTCCTATTTTAATATCCTAATATATTTTTAGAAAGATGAACAAATGAATTATAAGCTTGAGTGCTAGAATAACAGGTTTTGCATTAGCATGCGTTTTCTGAGTGATATGGAGTCTGAAACTACAATGTTTGTCATTACTCAGAGACTTGCCAGAAAAAAAAAAAACAAATGTTATGAAGAACAGACCAAAAATATGAGGTGAAGTTCTGGACAGTTGAGAGGTATGCTGAAATTAGAGGCAGAGAAGGGCAGAATGTGAGAAATCCTATGAATGAACAAGGCATTTGTATATTTGACAGCTTATATCGGCACATGGACCTTTAACTGTCATGGGCTGAGAGGGGACACTAGGTGTTTATGGGTTTGGTCAGCAGACCTTTATTTGTCTTCTTATCAGTCATCCATTCAACTTCAGTGAATAAACTGATGTGGAGGATGACATAATATTTTGGAATACTTTCACTGTGAGAAAATGTGTATGCTAGGCTGTTTGTGAAATGTTAGACACATTTATTTCCAGTGAAATTAAAACCATCTTTAATTCACTGTGATACTGACTTTTAAAAACTCACCCTGCAAATATTTTACTTCTGTATGTTAATAGGCAGACATTAAACGGGAAATCATTTAAGAAATGAAACTGCAAGCTGTAAATATGTAGAAGTGAAATTCCTATGAAATTGGCATAGGTATATTCTTATGATAATCAAAGGAAGTGAAACTCATGAGTAGTATTCAATACAAAAAAGTCAAAGGAAGTAAAGTTTTCTTGGGAAATAAATAAAATGAGAGAGAACTCGATTACAGATAGGACTTGCTGAATGTAAATAAATTTAAGTTAACCTTGATTTGAAAAAAGAAACTTGTGTTTTAAATTTTGATGGTCACTACGTACATTTGGGTTAACCGAGATGTTTTTGATGCTTTAAGACCAAAAGTGCACATTGAAGACACTTAAGGAACAATTAAAGACTGAAGGATCACAGAGCAAAACTGCTACAGTATTGACACTGTAACTACTACAGATTTCTGAGTAAGTGATTATGCAGGTGGCTGTGTGGCCCTACTGCATACATCTCACTTAAGGATTATACAGCAGTGGAGATTAGTACAATATTCTATTTAAGTGGGATACAAGTTTGCAGTATGGCAAGTATGCAGCCTTGGAAGTAGATTAATAAAGTACATGTGAGATGTGGAGGTTCAGAGAGGATTGCTTTGCATATACATTCTTATATAGACATTATTTTTTAGAACTGTGCTTTCAGATTTGAATCTGGCAAGTGCAGAATACTGTGCTTCATGTATTTTTAGTTTTATCTTTTTGTCATCAGTATTTTACACTTCAAGTAAGTTGTGCTTTATTTTTGTGTAATGAACCCCACTTTTCCTGTTTCCATAGCCAACTGATACTCTGTCTGATTTATAGATAAATGCCTTCCGAGATGCATCTTCTTATTCACACATTTCCTTTTCTGTGATTTCATCTACTCACATTTTCAGTTTTATTGATTTAAGGGCTCAGCAGAAGATGTTGTCAAGAGATGACAGGGATGTCCAATGCTAACCAGTATATTTTCCTGTAACACTGGAATAGCAGAGGAAAAGAGAATTGTTCACAAGGGGAGAGTCAGTATAGGGGCTACATTGTTCTGCAGCAATTCTGGTTTGATTGTTAAAGGAAATGGTAGATTGGGAGCTGACAGTAAAGTATCCAAGTGTTCTATGTTATGTAAATGAGCAGCAGTGTGCTTAGATCAACATGCAGTTTATGGACACTAAATTAATCATCAAATAATATAGAGAAATTGAAAAGTCTGACTCTGAGATTTGAATGTTATTCATGAACTCTGCCTAATATAATTGGCTTTGTTTTATTAACCCCTCCGAATTTGCAGTAGCATGCCCCGCCCAAACCCTGTCCAACACCCAGCACCAGGTGACATTTTACTAAATTCATTAATAAACATTTAGATGTTTTACTTGTCCGTATGAATATTCATCTGGGATTGCCACCAGATACTGCGCACTTGTTAATTTACTCAACAGTGACAATTTTCTAGAGCCAAGGTTACATAGTTTCATAGTTTAGTACTAGGCTATCTGCCCTGGGGCATTTATAAGTCTAGCCATAGTGATGTGGCTTTCGCCACCCCATGTAATGGTACAAAAGTGTACAGAATAGATTTAGAATACTGTGCCTCTGTCTAGTAGTGACACAGTGAAGACCCCCTTACATAATAGAATTAGTTTACTGTGCCTCTGTCTAGTAATGACACAGAGATGACCCCCGGGGTAAACCTACGATCTCCCATCCACTCGTCAAGATTTCTCTTGAAGAGAGTCAGTGAGGGGCTCTGACTAACATGAACTGGGATTCTGTTCCAGAGTATGGGAAGCCTCTGAGTTATGAATCTGTCCCTCCAGCATGTCCTATTCATATTTGTGCTGAGGTTTAAATCTTTAGCTCTCATTGTTCTGATGGATTTGGATTTTTTGAGGTAGAGCATGTCCATCAATTCCTGATTGGACATGGCCTTGTACATCAGGCACAGGTCACCTCTGAGTAGGCGGTATGCCACTGAATAGAGCTGGAGTTTCTTTAGTCTGGCAGCATATGACATATGTTGGAGACCCTTGATCCTCTTGGTGAGGTACTTTTGGGGTCTCTCCAGCTGTTGCAAGTGCCGGGTGAGGTACATACCAAATGGGGCATTGTACTCAGTCATGGGCCTGATAAGGGAGGAGTACAGGGGTACAATGACCTCCTTTGATCTGGATGTGAATCCCTTCATGATAAGGTGGGCAAGGTAAAAAGTCTTTCTAACCACTTTGGCAATGTGGGTGTCAAATGAGAGGTCACTATCGACTTGGGTCCCCAGGTCTCTGATTACTTTTTCCGTACTCAGTGGGTTACTGTCTATGTGATAATTTGTGGGTACTTTGTTTTTCCCAAAGGGGATGACTATACATTTTTTGGCATTTAGTTTAAGGCCATGACTCAGGCACCAGTTGTCCGTTTCAGTGAGGCCTTTCTGTAGGATGTATGTGTCAGCTGGTGTATCGACTATGGCGCCTAGTTTGCAGTCATCTGCGAACTTTGTCAGCCACAGCCCTCCCATGTTTGCTTTCACATCTGAGAAATAAATGCCGAACAAGAGGGGTCCCAGGACAGAGCCCTGTGGGACACCACTTGTGACTGGCTTTGAGTCTGACATGGCTCCAGCGATTTTGACTTTATGGGTTCTATCCTTTAGCCAGTTTGCAACCCATCTTGTGACATATGGATTTACATTTAAGCTGTTGAGCTTATCCATGATGCCTGAGTGGGGTATTTTGTTGAAAGCTTTAGCCAAGTCCAGGTAGGCTGTATGGACAGCTTTGCCCTCGTCAATGGCTCTAGTGACTGTTTCGAAAAAGTCAACCAGGTTCAAAAGGCAGGATCTGCCTTTTACAAAGCCGAACTGGGTGGGATCAAGTGTCTGTAGGTCCCCAATGTCTCTGTTTATGAGTTCAATAATGATTCTTTCCATAGCTTTGCAGACCAGGCTGGTTAAGCTTATGGGGCGGTAGTTACCAGGGTCTGTAGAGGTGCCTCCTTTGTGGAGTGGGACCACTGTTGCTGTACGCCAGTGTTCAAGTACATATCCTGTAGTAAGGCTAAGGTTAAATAGCATTTTTGTGTGCGGGTTTACTCCTCTTGGAGTTCACGTAGCACGCAACCCGGGATACTGTCAGGTCCCATTGATGCTGTGTTTTTAGCTTTGCTGAGGGCAGTTCTCACCTGGACATCTGAGATGACAGGGAGGTTACATTCAGCTGGGATAAGTATTTCCTCTTTTGGGGGTGAGGGAGGGGAGAAATTTGCACTGAACCTGTCTGCCAGAATGTTGGCAATATCTGTGGGTTCAGTGTATTTTTTGTCATTGTGAACTAACTCTGAGCATATCTGAGGGTTTCCGCCCAGGTTTCTAACATAGCAGAAGAAGGCATTGTGGTTATCTTTAGTGTCCATAGCGATTTTTCTCTCAAAGTTGGCGTTGGATGTTTTTATTTGAGAATGTAGCTTTCTACTAGTGCTGATCAGAGATGCCTTCTCTTTATGGGATTTTGCTCTGATGCGCAGTAGCTTCCTTCTTTTGTTATACAATTTGTTTATGGCTGGGGTCCACCAGACAGGACGCCTGCCCTTGGTGGAGAGGGCCTTGGTTTTATTTGGGATTGCATGATCCAAGCATTCTTGGAGATGTCCATAGAAAGCATTTGTGAAGGATTCAGCATTGTGGGATGTGGTTTCCACTGGCCCAGTGGGCTTAAAGGATACCATCTTAGTCTTAAGAAGTGTAAAGTCAGCTTTTGAGAAGTTTTTCACTGTAGTCTTTTGTGTTGGGGGTGGAGGTGGGATATGTATATCCAGGGTGATTAGTTTGTGGTCAGATCTCACTAGTGAGGGGTATACTTCCGGTGTGGAGCACTTTGTCCCCATGTTTGTGATTGATCAGGTCTAGTATATTATCTCCCCTTGTGGGAGAGGTGACTAGCTGTTCCATTGCATTTGAATTTATGAATTCCAGGAACCTTTGGGCTAGGGTGTTAGGGCTAGAATAATGCACCCAGTCTATGTTAGGGTAGTTGAAGTCTCCCAATATGATGGTGTTTGGTGAGACATTCATATCCTCCAATGTCTTCAGGAAGGCTGAATGGGTTCTTGAGATTGGAGGGTGGTCTGTAACATGCTACCAGTTGTATAGCAGTTTTACCTACGGTTAGTTGCACCTGGATGGTCTCTGATGCTTCATGTGTTGCCACTAACCTGGAGGTGTGGGTGTCCTTGATTAATATGGACACTTCCCCCTCCCTTTTTGGTTTGGCCCGAGTTTTGGGGCCGAAAAGCATGGTACGAGGTATAGCCTGGTAGCGCTGGGGTGCTCTCAGGAGCCTTGAACCAGGTTTCAGTGACTGCACAGACATCAATGTTCTCCATACTGAGGAGTGCTTCGAGAGCCTGCATCTTGAGATTTAGACTTCTGGCGTTGAGCAGCATTACCCTTAATTTTTTTCCATTTTTGTTTTCTAAGGAGGTGGGTTTGTCTTTTGAGCCTTGCCTAAAAAAGGCACTATGGGGGTGGCAAGAGCCTTAGCCAATATCCGGAAGCCCAGTGGTGACAGATGCAAGCCGTCCCTTGCGAAGCAGCGTGGCTTGTCCAGCATGTCATCTCAGGCAGGCAGACAGACATTGGATCCACCTCGAATGACACCAGTAATTGAGCCAATTATTAAATCTGATCATCTTGTCTTTGTATTGTGGCATCATTCTTGGTGAGGACAAGATGTTGCTCAGGGTCAGGGTCATACCAGCCTGGGCTACATAATCAGAGAGCTCCTCTGTGTCTCTTTTCATGTAGTCCAGGGAGGTACATCTCAGGTCATTCATGCTGGCATGGACAATGACGGAGTCATATTTGTACTTGCTTTGGAGTGACCTGAGTGCGTGTGTTATGTGGCGGATCCTAGCTCCCGATAGGCAGCTCACCGTTACCCTCTCCTTGTTCAGCCTGGTAAGCGGAACGTCAGTGTGTCTAACTATAGAGCCACCTATTACTAGTGTATCAGGCATAATGTTTGGCCTTAAGGGCTGTGATTGTTTGACTCACTGATTTATTGAAGTATGTCTTGCATGTGTTGTGTTTTGAGGTGGCGGATTTTTGGGTGTCTGCTTTGGGAGCCTCTGTTGTTTTGGTAAGTTTTTTGTTAGAGCCTCTGAGTATGCCTTTGTGTTATTATGTGTTTGGTTTGCAGTTGTGGTAGGTCTATGTGGGACTGGGTTTGCTGTGTGTGTGGTTACCTTCTCCTCCTGTCTGGTCTTGCCAGTCCTGAGTTGAGAGAGTTCAGCCTCCAGTTTGGCTATATAGTTGCATCTTTCACATGTATTTGTGTTTGTGGGAGGAGGGGAGGGTTGTCTGTGTACATGAGGCAATTGTAGCATTGTCTCAAGCTTCCCAGATTAACCAGCTGAACCGGAGAGGATGCTAGTGATCTACCACTCGACATGCTAGAATATTATAAGGGAGTGGTGTGCCTTTAAGGGTAGTGGGTACTCGCAGGGGTGGTAGGTGGATGTAGTGCTTTCTTTAGTTTGAGAGTGCTTACTTAGAAGAGAGGTTTTGAGAACAAGTGCTAGGCTTATAATAAAGCGAGTAGACTGATTATTATAAGAGTAGAGCTTTCTTAAGGGAAAATTTGAAGAGCAGACTTGGCGGAGCCAGAAAAACTTTAACCGGCGCTGTGCTATGCGCACAATCGCGCAAACGCAGATTTTAAACAGGGAACTTTAAAAAGAGCTAGAAATGGTCCAAACAACCAATTACTACAAGCTCTTGTGCTGAGGTCACTCCTTCAGGGACAGATAGGCTGCTCAAGGCTCCCCACTCCCACTGGTGAGCAAAGAAACTTCCTTCTATCCAAGTAAGGCAATGGACAACACAGGAACTACACCACAGCCCAGAATACAGCAAAGCCTGTATACTGGTCTAAACTAGTCGAGGAGAGGCGGGAAAACAAGGATTTTTTTGTTTTTTTTTGTTTTTGAGATAGAAAGGTTCATAGGTTCATAGGTTCATAGGTTTATACTAGGCTATCTGCCCTAAGGCATTTATAAGCCTAGCCTTATTATTTTGTGCTTACGCTTATTATAAAAAAATAAAAAAATATTAGTTTGTTGTGCTGTGTGTCAGTGACCCAGAGATAGATGATTCCGATGAAACCTACCCTCACCCCATCCTCCAGTCCACTCTTCTCTTTTTTCAGACAGAGTCAGCGAGGTGCTCTCCCTCACATGGACCGGGATTTCCACCACAAGCATAGGGTCTCTCTGAGTGATAAATCCTCCCCTCCAGCACGCCCCATTTATATCCGCTAAGGTTTAAAGTCGCTTGCCTAGTGGTTTTTGTGGGGATTTTTTTTTGAGAGGTGGATGTCCATTAATTCCGGGTTGGACATGGCCTTGTGTCACAGGCACATGTCACCCCAGCAGACAGACTGTATGCAGTTGATATAGAGCTGGAGTTTCTCTGGCAGCAGACTGAATGACAGATTTTGGAGTCCCTTTGAACTTTTGGTGAGGAACTTTTGGGGTCTCTCCATTTGCTGCACATGTTGGTGAGATACATCCCGGATCATTAGTCTGATAAGTGAAGATAGCAGAAGGCTACAGGATCTGGATGATGGATCTGATCATGATCTGGGATGCAAATGTTCATGATCAGGTGGGCAATTTAGAAGGTCTTTTTCAAAAAACTTGTGCAATGTGTGTCAAATCCCTCCACAGTTGTCCTGGGTCCCCCTGTCCTGATAATAACTGCTTGTAATATAGGTAGCGGGGGTTACCTTTTTTTTTCCCGTTTATGACTATACATTTTTTGGCTACTTCAGGCCATGGCTCTGGCACCAGCCATCTGTCTGGCACCAGCTATTCGAAGGATATCAGTGTCCTGATGCATCTTTCCACTATGGCTTCCAGTTTGCAGTATAACTGCAAATCCCCAGTTCGCAAGTCCTCCCATGTTGGCCTGTACTTCTGAAGTAGATGCCAAACAATAGGGAAACCAAATGTACCCGGGCCAACCACCCGTATGTGACCGCTTGGAGTCTGACACACAACTTGTGCTCCGCTGGACCTGTGGGTCAACTCTAACCCTGTGGTTCTTGTCTTGTTGGCTTGCATGACCCATGGTTTAACATGGTGTTTTTTTACAGTTGTTAGTTTTTTTAACAAGGTAAGTAAAGGTATTGTAAGGTGTAAGGTAGTAGGTAGGCTGTATGGACTGCCTTTTCCTGCCTCAGGAGAAGGCCGAGTAGTTCTTCAAAAGGACTGATCTTCTGCAAAATGGCATTTGTGCCAGTCCAAAGTCTGCAAGCCCAAGTATCTTTGTTTATGAGCTAGCCTTGATCTTATGAGCTCCATTATTATCAGACTTGACCTGCTTATGGGGGATCTGGCCAGCTTCCAGCAGCGCCCACTTACCCATCCCTTTGCAGAGTCTTTTTGTTCCTTGCGAGGGCGCCACCGATTGTGTGGTAAGGCTGAGATTAAACAGCTGCCTGGCTGAACAGCTTTAGCTTCAGTAGCATTGGGTTTCTCACCTTGCGAGCACAGCTGGGGCCACAGTGTTAGCTTTAGAGAGATGCTGCTTCCTTTTAGCTAGAGAGATTTAGCTTTCTGAGAAGCGGCTTTGGCTACATTCCTTTCTGTCCTTTGAGGGGGGAGAGGGGTATGAGAGGGGGCAGGGGGGTTGTTAAGTTTGCACTGAACCTGTCTGGGTGTGTTGATGTTGGTGGGTTTTTTGGTATTTTATCATTTTTTTTCCATTCTGATCATATGTATGATATGTTGGCCTTTCCATTGTTTCTTGAATTTTGGCAATTTTTCTTGTCATCCAAATCATGGCATTTTTTTTTTCAAACTTTTTGATTTTATATATATGATCTCAGCACACAGAAATGCAGTAAACAGTAATAAATCAGTTACACAGGCTAGCACACTTTAGTGGGCAGCCTCAACAGTTAAATTTAACAAACAAACAAACAAACTTTCGACCAATTTTCGACCAAATGTAACTTTAAGTGCAGATAATATATAATGCAACAAACAGCTAAAAAAACAGTTTAAGCTTATTTAAAGTAAGCAAGAGAAGGTATTTTAGGTAAAAAACAGCAAAAAATACTTAAATCAGGAAAGTAGTCACTTTTCTCAGTTCTCTGCTGCTAGGACCACTCTGCAGGACCATAAGGAGCTGTTTCTGAGTAGTATAGTCAGAAAAAAAACGCTCAGAGGTGGATTTTAACAGGGAGCTTCAAATGTGCTAGAAATGGTCCAAAACAACCAATTACTACAAGCTCTTGTGCTGAGGTCACTCCTTCATGGACAGATAGGCTGCTCAAGGCTCCCCACTCCCACTGGTGAGCAAAGAAACTTCCTTTTATCCAAGTAAGGCAATGGACAACACAGGAACTACACCACAGCCCAGAATACAGCAAAGCCTGTATACTGGTCTAAACTAGTCAAGGAGAGGCGGTGACAGTGATCACAGATGCTTGAATTTAATTTTAAATTTTAATTTCAGATTTTCAGATTCACCCCAACCCTGGACCAATCAACCATTCTGCCCAAAGCCTTTCTTCTAGTGTCAAGAACCTCTGCTTCACTACAATTAATGTACGTAGTATCTGTAACAAAACCACCAAATTTCATGCCTGGCTCTTTCACTACTCCCCAGATATTGTAGCACGCACAGAGACCTGGCTAAAACCATATATTGCTAACATTGAAATAATCCCCTCCAGGATATAGTATACATAGAAATAACCGGCTACATAAAAAAGGTGGAGGTGTTGCATTAATCTACAGTGACACTTTAGTTATTACACCATATGATAAACCTATACCAACATTTGGAAATATGGAATTATTGCTAGTTAACCTTCACATCAACAACAGAAAACAGTTATTTATCGCTGTCTGTAATCCCCCAGGTCAAAACATACCTACTCTGGAAGATCTGCTATCCTGAGCCACCCTCAATATGTCAAAATAATCATCATTCTTGGCGACACAAATATAAACTGGCAAACTCTCATCTCTAAATCCCCAGTAAATAGTATTAACTTGCACAGGTTTACTCAACTCATCTCTAACCCCACTCGTAAGGTAAAAAAAGCAAACAAACAGAATCAACTCTAGACTGGATACTTGTCTCTCACCCTCAAAAATTCACCAAGGCAGGGACCCTACCCAGTACCGTTAGTAACCATCTTCCTGCCTATACCCATAGAACCCAACTTCAAATAGACAAACTGCATTGTCTAAGAACAGCTAGGAATCTTACCCATTTCAATGAACAACTGTTCTTAGAGTCTCTAAAAACCCATAACTGGTCCCCTACCAACTTTCTCCCACTGGATGAAACAGTCAACTACTTCATTAAAGTATTTTTAGATATTCTAGACAGTCTTCCCACACATACCAAAAGAGTAAAGCCTTACCATGCCCCATGGCTAACTAAACAAACTAAACAGTTACTTACCTCCAGTGATAAAGCCTGGAAGGAATTGCATAGAAATAGAACCCCACAACATGAACTCAAATGTAAACAACTCTGTAACAATGCCAAAAAACAAGTCATCAATGATAAAAAAAGCTATTTCTCCACTAAACTCGCTACCCAACAAAATAACCCCAAATTGTTCTGGAACTCTGTTTCCTGTCTCCCAAATCCTGGTACTCAACATAACCCCTCCCCATCTCCTGACAAAGACCCTCAAGAAATTGCCCAAGCCATCAATTCTAATTTTATTGGTACTATCCAAAAACCTGTTAATGATTTCTCTCTACAGACTAACAAAAGTATAATTAGCAACATAAACTACAATACACTGTCTAACCACTTCTCCCACATCAATTGCAATTCCAACAAAAACCCATCCACTCCTCTATTTACATTACAACCAGTACCCACCTCTCTAGTTCGTAAACTGCTCTCAAAACAAAACCATGGTCCCCCTCTTCCGATGGCCTCCCAGCTGAATACTTAAAACTTGCAGCAGATTCTATAGCTCTTCCAATTAGCCATCTCATTAACCGATCAATCTCTGAATCATATGTCCCACAACTATGGAAAAATTCAATTATTACTCCCCTTCACAAAGGCGGTAACACCAGTGATCTGTCTAACTACTGGCCCATCTCGATACTTTCACCTCTATCTAAAATTATAGAAAAGTGTATTCATTCTCAATTCCTAAACATCTCACAGACAGTAACCTACTCGCACCCACCCAACATGGTTTTTGGCCAGCACACAGCACAACAGCAGCCTTACTGTCATTTACCAACACTGTATACAAAGCTCTTGATGCAGGCCTACTAACATCAGTGATTTTACTAGACCTATTAAAAGCTTTTGTTAGTGTCCCACTCAAAACTACTTTTAACAACTTCAGATCGTAAGCCGCTCCCCACACAGTCTAACTTGGTTCCATAACTGTCTACACAACAGAAAACAATCTGTTAGATGCCAAAGTAAGCAGTCCGATTACCTACTCAACAACACATGCATTCCCCAAGGGTCTATTCTTGGGCCCTTGCTTTTTAGCATATTTATTAATAAACTCCATAAAACATCTTTGCAAAAAACACTCATTCAATATGCGGACGATTCAACTATAATTACATCTCTAACAACATCTCAGATCTCCTAAAGGTAACACAAAATGCATTTACTTCCATCGAATCCTGATTTAATGAACCTCAACTGCTACTTAATCCCAAAAAATCAAAACTTTTACTCTTCACAACCAAACTTCTAACTCTAGGCTTTAAAATATTCTCTCAAAACAATACAGGAATTGAAATTGTAAAAACAGCCAAACTACTTGGCATCACAGTTGATGACAAACTATCCTTTGAGAATCATATACTCAGCCAAATCAGAAAGAACCATTTTAAGCTTGGCAAACTCTATAGGCATAAACTCTGTTTGGACAAGTCCACCAAGCTGAAATCAGCTAATAGTCTATTTCTACCCTTCCTCCTCTATGGTTGCCCCATTTTTCACTAACCTACGCACCTCTCTCCTGAACAAACTGCAGTCATGCTACTATAGAATAGCTACGTTTGTCTTCAGCATGCCATCTCACACACATAATTGCCTGACCATTAAATCTATAAACTGGTTTGAGTTCCCTCATTACCTACATTACTCCTGACTTACTCTCACCCAAAAACTACTTAATAATCCAAACTACTGCCCATCCCTTCAAACTGTAATACAAACACACACCCTATTCGGCATCTTAGGTCCTCTAACAAGTAACTCTTAACCATAACTAAACCCAACAAAAGAGCTGGACAATATCTCTATTCCCACGCCATTGTCAAACTTTGGAATGCGCTCCCTCTTTCTATTACACAACTAGACTCTTTAAAAACATTGAAAGAACACTATCTCATTAACCTTGTCTGTTCTTGTAGTCATATGATTAAACCACCTTAAATGTTTTGGCCACTATACACTACAAATACTTTTACTAACTTAATATAGTTGCAATTTACATTATCTGTCTTTGTATCCAGTCTCTCTTGCTTTCTTTATTTCTGTAGCTGAATAAACAGAATTGATTAAACAGTATTCTTACTTATGAGAATATGCAAACAGAATTACTAAAAACGCACAAGTTTATTTTCTTACATTGTATACCTCTATAATATGTATTTCTCTTGTATGTCTACTTCAATTTGTATTATGTAAAAACTTTATTGACTTCCAAAGTTAAGCTGATGTTATGTAAACATTTCTGTGATTGTATGGAGCTTTTCTCCCCGGGTCGCCACTGAAAATGGGTCGTTGGGCCCAGTGCACTTTCCCCGGTCAATAAATAAATAAATAAATAAATAATATTTTATAGCAAAATGGGTGAGGGTCATCTGTTAAAACACAAAAAATGATTTTCCCTTGGAAAAAATAAGACACTTGACAAACAGTGAAACGAAAAGAGACTTTAATAGACTTGGTTTTCCATTTAAATTACTGCCTGTCTGCTTCAGACATGGAGAGGAACAGAACTCTTAATGAAATACTGTACTTACCTGCAAACAAAATTGACAAAATCTCAAGTATATTGTATTAAACATGGGCAGTGACAGTATATTTCTCTGTCTTCCACCATGACACTCGATAATATGTAGCTCGGTCAGTATTGAAACTATGAATGTAAATATGAAAAACAAGTGAGAAATATTTTATTTTAATTTTATTTATTGACATTTGATTACTGGGAAAATCCACTGGCCCAGGAAAAGACCAAGGAGAAAAGCTCCAAGATTGTACATAACACATACAATTCTTTAAGGATATTTTACAAGACTAACATAAGATAATTTGCTTGAAAGAAATATTATACAAAAAATCATTCAGTTAGTTCATAAGGATTGTGGTACAATTATATAGGTAAAAATATTTACAGTAATGGTTTGAGTGACATCGATAGGTTTTAGACAGTACTAGAAATAAATTAATTATAAGATATGGATTGGCTGAAAGACAGCATTGAATTAAAGTTGTTGTATCTTTCGGCTTTTCCCGGTTAGTGGTCGCCACAGCGGAACTCCGGTCCGCTAATGATTGGCAGTAGATTTTTACGTACCGACTTGCCAGGCCTGATGCACAACCTTCAACAAAGGTACGCCCATTCACGCATGTCTCCACACAGAAGGCGCTTTAGCTGAGAATCGAACAGGACAACGTCTTACTGTGAGGTGACAACGCTACCGCAGCGCCACCACCGCAGCATACCACAGCATTAAGTACTAGATAAAATTACAGAAGTTAGAATGCAAGTCAAGGGAACAGACATGCAGAGGTTGAAGTTGTTTAGCAGAGGTATGAGGGTTGAGAATGGAGGTAGGTTAAAAGGAATATGATAAAATAACTTAGTGCCAGGAAAAAAAAGAGATATTATACAATGACCCCCCCCATTAATATTCCAAAACGTGCATGCTGATTGGCCAGCATGCCCATTGTCAATCTGACAATATACCAAAGGAAAAGGTCCGATCGCCCGGACTTTTTTTTCATTGGCATATTGTCCAAGTTTGAATTTTTTTATTAAAAAAATTTTAAAAAGCTGTACTCCCGACTCCGCAGATACGAGAAAGACAGTTTGAAGAAAATACAAGGAAAATCAGGTACGTGTTAACGTACCTGATTCCCCTTATATTTTCTTCAAGCTGTCTTTCTCGTACCTGAAGAGTTGGGATTGCAGCTCTCCTACCCCTAAATTGCCAAAACAATTTTTTTATTATTAAAAAAAGGAAAAGGAACAAAACATAGCAGCGGCGATATTCTTTTCTCTGTTGCTTACTTTTTGAAGCACTGATGTACTGGGTATGCAAGTCCCGTATGCATGCCCAGTACATCAGAAATAGGAAGAGGATCTGTATGAGCCGCAGAAGGACAGCAAGGAGGCATTATACAATGCCATTATTTAAAAAAAAGAATTTTTTTCTTAAATAATGTCATTGTATAATAGCAATAACCCACTTCTGGGTGTGGGTAATGCTGGATTTACCCACGGTTGTCTCGCCCTCGTGACCAAACCACACCAATTGTGGATAAATCCAGCATTACCCACACCCAGGCGTGGGTTATTGTTTAATTAGCACAGGCTAGAGGAGGAATGACCTGAGTTCAGTTGACAAATTAGGTAATGGCAGAAGTAGAGCTGGAGCAGTTACATATCCAGTTGGTGAGGAAGTGGCTTTGAAGTGCGGTTTTAAAGTAGTTAGTGTTATGTTGAAAGCGGATGGCAGCAGGCAGGGAATTCCATTTTTTTAGCCATGGTCCAAGAATATAGTAACTGTCCTGCATGTAATTTAGGTTTAAGGACTTGTAGAAGCTGTTGCTGTTCCGAGCGTAGTGGTCTAGTGGGGTTGTAGATGGTGAGTAGCGAACTTAGTGCTGGGCAGAGCTGGGGTTTATAAATAAGTCTATGAGCAGCTGTAAGCTGGAGGAGTAGTAGGTAGTGAGGAAATTCAGACCATTGTATCTTTTTTAGGGCAATGCAGTAATGAGTTGAGTGGCAGTTGTTTGTAGCAAATTTATCGATTTTATTGTAGCATATTTCTAATTTTAATTGTAGGGAAGAATGCAGATTGGTGAGCAGTGGAGCACCATAAGTTAGAGAAGGCAACAGGAATGCTTGTGCCAAGTTAGTTTGGATGTGAGGGAGAGGTACTTACTATGTCGACAGAGCAGACCTACCTTCTTATGCATTTTAGATATCTTATTTTGAATGTGTAAATCAAATTTGAGGATTTCAGCTGTTATTACTCCTAACAATTTGGTGTAGGCCACTAACTGGATTTTTGTAGTGTTGACAGAGTAAATGTTGAAGTCGGGTTTATTTATATGGGAGTGTTTGGGGGTGAAAATCATAAGTTTAGTTTTTTGTGGGTTAAGCAAAAGATGATTAGTGTGAAGCCAAGTTTCCACAGAGAAAAAGGCTGCTTGGGTATCTTGTTAAAGCTTTGTGGAATTTGGTGCAGACAGTGGTCGAATCATCTGCATGTTGGATGAGAGAGCCCTGTGGGATAGCCAAGTGGAGATTGTTGATGAAAATATTAAAGAGCAAAGGGCCTAAGATGGAACTTTGGGGGACACCTTTGAGATTAGGAAGATGGGGGAAATGAAATTGTGCCACTTTACAGCGTGCTCTGTATTTGAGAGATAGCTTTGAAACCAGTTGACTGCCTAGGAGGATAGTCTAATGTTAGCTAGTTGGGATAACAGGATAGGGTGAGAGATGGTGTCAGATGCTTTTGACAGATCCAAGAATAGGGCAGAGACAATGTGTCCTGAATCCCTAGCTTTGTTGACTATGTGTAGGGATGAAATCAGTGTAGAGGATGTGCTGTGACCTGTACGGAAGCCGTGCTGTGTTGGGGAGAGAATCTTATTGGAATGGAGATAGTGAAGAAGTTGTTTATGCAGACAATTTTCAGGGACCTTAGAGATAGGAGAGAGCATGGCAATGGGACAAAAATTGGAGACCTCAGTTGAGGGGCCACCTTTATGAAGAGGGAGGATGACAGCTTTTTTTTCCAAAGAGAGAGATCATAAGACTCAAGAATTGATCTATTGATCAGAATACTAATGGGGTAGGGTACACTGTCATCACTGATTTTTAAGGAATTTGGTGTGGATTTTATCAGCTGAGTTTGAAGCTGGTTTTAATTTTGACAGTAGATTTTTGATGAAGGAGGTATGAATGGGAGAGAAGGTGAACTGTGGGTACAGGGACTGTAGTATGGAATTTAATGATAGGGTATTAGTGCTTAGGGAGGAATGATCTTAGATTTGTGATGAATTAGTGGGGGTAGAGGATGCTGAAGTTGTGGGAATAGAACTATTTGGTAGGAGAGTGGAGAAGGAAGTAGAAATCTTGGCAATGGTATCTATAAAATAGGTATTGCATATACTGGCTATTTGTTCAGGAGGCATATCAGGGTGTGGGCAGGGGTTGGGTTTAGTGCCAGGATGTAGCAGATTATTTATAGATGACCAGAACATTTTAGGGCTATGTTTCCTATTTGATTATTGGTTGTGGAAGTATTGCTGTTCATCTTTAGAGATGAACTTTTTAGCTTGATTTTGGAGCTGTTTGTAAGTAAGTGAGGTCTATTGGGTTCTTAGATATAAGCCAGGTTTTCCAGACTTTATCTGTCAGAGTCATTAGTTCTTTTGTGGATCTTGTTAACCAGGGGGTAGGATTCATTTTAACCCTTTTGTTTCTAGAGGGAGTTAGGCTGTGCAGGATGTTAAGGAAGGTGTTACTGAAATGGAAAGCATCATCTAATGGGAGAGTTTTGAGGTAGTTTCAGTTAATGCTTTTTAGAATATTGTTAAAAGTGTTGGGGTTAAAGTTTGATAGATTATGGACAATTTTAGTATTATGGACTTTATTTGTGAAGTGGTAGGCACAGATAGCATAGGCTGGGAGATGGTCGGTAATAAGGTTAGGCATGGTGCCTGAAATTATCCATTTGGAGGGTTCGGTGACTAGAATCCAGTCTAAGATTTTGCCTTTATTTGTTTTGTTATTGTACCTGGTGGGGGTGGAGAATAATTGTGCGAAGTGAAACAAATTTATGCTGGGGGATGAATGTATGGAGGAAATGGAGGCCCAGTCAATGTTCATATCACCTAGTATAATAGTTTCATTTTTTATGGTAAAGGAGAGCCAAGAAAGTTTTTTTCTAAGGTGGTTATATTATTTCCCGGGGATATATAAATAACAACAATACAGAGTTTTTTTAGCTGTTGATATCCAGGAATTTAATAAAAATTTCAGCATTTTTGGAACTGAGGTATGGGTTGTTTGAAAGGAGTGATATTTAGAGGATTGGGGTAGATGATTGCAACACCTTTTTTGCTTGTCCTGTCTGCCCTGACTATGTTAAAGTTTGGTGGGGGAAGTTCTGAGTCCTGAATACAAGGCTTTAACCAGGTTTCTGTGGTGGCTAGGATAGTAGTATTGTTTTGAGAGAGCCAGGCTTGCAGTTCAGAGGATTTATTGCAGATACTTTGAAAATGTTGAGTAGTAATGAGAAGAGTTTTGGGACATTTAGCAAAGATGGCTTGAGAGGGGGAAGGAGCGTTGTTCGGTCCAGGGTTTGGATAGATGTCACCTGAACAGGTGAGGGAAGAAAACAAGTGGGATAGATGGATTGCAATATAAGATAGTTTATTAGCTCGGCACATAAAAATCAACTGCCAATCATTAACTGACCGGAGTTCCACTGTGGCGACCCCTAACCGGGAAAAGCCGAAAGACACAACATTAGAGATATAGTGGGGAATGGCATCAAAGGGATTGAGAGGATAGTGTAGGAAATGGTTGGCGGAGAGAATAAATTTCTTTGAGGGAAGAAAATAGTCTATATGATATAGGCTAGGGCTAATATTAAAGTAGAACTCTTCAGAAGGGAAGGTATAGCTTGAGGTATAGTTTGTACATGAGGATGGTGAGTACTGGTTTAGGGTTGTAATTTGAGTGAGAAAAGAGAGGGTTAAGAGAAGAGAGGCTAATGGTATGAAAGGCTGCAGAGAAGGTGACATAGCGATGGATGCTATAGGTGAGGACGGTATTCCTTTAGAGGAAGTGATGAAATAGGCAGAGGAAAGGAATTGGCCAGAGTGTAGTGGGGTGTGGCTAAGGGGATATAAATGTAATGAAAGAGGGTGGGAATGGGGGTAGAGTAGGGGAGCGGAGTGAATCTGAACAGTAGCGCAGATGAACAGAGCTGGTTGCACCCCTTTGAAACTGCGAGGCAAACAAAAAATAAACAATCTGCTGCTAGATAAGAGCCTATTACTAATGCAGTTTATTTAGAAAGAGTGGATATCTCCATTTACAGCACGTTCTTGATAATCACATCTTAGTGTCATTTTTGTTACTTACAGCTTGCCCTTTGAAATGCTATTATGAATGGATAAGTTTAAGGCACTTGGCTAAGAAAGCCAGCACAAAAAATGTTGAAACATCAAAATAAGGAACATGTCACAATGTTGATACAAACAAAAAGTAACCCCATCTTACCTTGCCCTGGAAGAAGTTAGGAATTTCTCAAGTAAGTGTTACTGACAGCACAAGCCTTTTCTTTTTATTTGTTTTGCCATTTTGTTTTGGATATATCCGTCCTTTTGGGTCTCTAGCTACTGTGAAAATGGTTTCTGCTGTCAATCTAAGTATATGTTGACATTGCGTAAAACCAGTTTCCCAAAGTACACCATGCAAAGGTTAAGAAATACTTTTTATATCACATGATAATTTCTTATGCATAACATTATGTTTTTAGATCTTACTTGTTTCAAATGATAGCTTTCAACCTCTTACCTCCAGAATTGGGGACAAATCCAGAAATCATGACATCTTAAAAGTGAGTGAGTAACACTGATGAAACAAAATGCATGACCTAAGAACTTCATTTTAAAGAAGACCAAATGTGTAACTGCATATATATCACAAGCATACCTATGCATACGCTTATACACACACAAACAAATATTACTTTTTTCCCTTTTGCTTTTGTAGGGGGCAAGCCTTCCTGCAACCCCACTTGTGTGGGGAGGCTGTGGCCCCCCACACCTCCACTACTTAAGAAAATGTACCAACTCTGAGATCGCACTACATTGAGGAAAAGGTTAAACTACGATAAACAAAGATTGTTCAAGATGTCATAAGCAACTCTGCATGCCATGTCAATCATGAATCATTTGCATGCTACAGCATAGCCAGTAAGCATGTCAATCACTCTAGCCATGCCCGTTCTTGTGCAAAACGACCGGGGGTTAATACAGTAAAACAAAACCATATAATCTTCTCTAGAGTTACAGAAGTATGAAGCCTGCCATTGGCAAACTTACTGAGTAGCTAGCACATCCCTCCACTCACCTTCTCAGCTAGACATTAGTTCATACTGATGGCCTGTGTTCTTGCTCTTGTCCTATATTGCCAGCAACAAAAAAGGACAACAGAAGATATTCAGTCTAGTAATGGCTGCATTCCCCTTCTCCCTTTGCATTTCACTGACTTAACTGTTTTTGTGGGCTTATTATTCCCATTTCAGTCAGTGACTAGTCATGGAGGGAATAAGAGAGCTGTGCCTGTAAGTGACATACACAGAAAGCAAGCTGTTAGTTTCATCCAGTAAACAGATTGACTTATTTAACTGTCACAAGTCAGGCCAGCAAAACTTGACTTGTCAGTTGCTCATCTTACCAGAAATGCCAAGTGTGATGAAGCATATTTTTCTTGTTATTTATTTTTCTATAAAATTTATAAAACTATTTTTGTAACCAGTACCAAAGGGTACATCCATATTGTCATAAGAATGTGCTCCTTTGTTAGGTTTTACTATGGAACAAACAACTTTTAGCAGTTACAGCAGAGAACTAAGCCTCTGAGCTTTTAGGGAGCTGCTTCTTGCTCTGAGGATACAGGATTTGATTCCTTCCACATTCATTTAACTACTGTGCAACTCTGAACAAGTCACTTAACCATACGGTGCTCCCAAATTACCCTTGAAAAGAGACAGCAGGTTCCGTGAGTTTACCCAGTCAACAAACTGAGCAAAATCATGGTATATTTTTATTTTACCTAATATCATGTGATGCCTTTACTCCTACCATAGATGAATAATCTCAATCCTAATACTAAAAAATACCTCTACATGTGACTGTCTGTTCGTTTGGGCAAACACCAAAAAAGCAGAAAAAGTTGAAGAGTGGACCAAGGACACAAGCTAAAAAAAAACACAAAATAAACTACTAAAATAGAAAAAAAAAAAAAAAACGGCTTAAGAAAGCAACCAGTAGTTTTAAAAGTGCATAAAGCGCTTTTCGTTTAATAAAATCAAACTTCTTCAGGTGCAAACAATCAAGGTATAAGTTTCAGTTAAAATACCAGGAAGTGCTTGAGCCTGTCAGCTCACATGCTGTGATGACATCAGCAACAATAGTTAACCCTTCCTGTTCTACACTCTATGAAAAAAATACTGTTTAAAACTAAAAAATGCTGGCAACCATGAACAAGGAAGATTGAAGCTATGGTTTAAAAATAAAGTATGCTGATGGGTATACTTTAAACAACAAAAACAAATAAATATAAGAAATAATAAGGTTACCTGTAAGGAATTACTGTTACACTGCTGAAATTCTACACTACAAACGTTTTTTACATTTCATACTGATTCATAGCTAATCACTTAGCCCAGAATAATAACTCGGCTGGCAGTTCGAGAAATAAATTTAGGCACCATTAACAGTGACTAAATTTACCATGCAAAAAATTAACTTGATGTTAGTACATAATTTTAACTAGCTATGATGACCCTATTGCTAAATCTATAGCATTCATACTATGCAATGCCATTCACTTAATTCCACAATATGGCATTCATTATATAAAATAATATAAAAAAATGTAAAAAAATACACAATCTAACTATGACTTTAAGGAGAACTAAGGCTGAGTATCCTGGTATCACGTTTACTAACATAAGTTACTATTAGAGATTAATATTATTCATGATATTAATATAAAATTAATATAAAAAATATTTTTTGCATTACATAGCTAGAAGGGAGGTAATATCATCTAGTTAAACTTTTCAATTAAAGTAGGCATCTAATCGAGCACATGTCATTAATATCTGGGTAATAGTATGCATTGAGGTGAATTTGCCAGTAAAGCTCAAGTTCTTCAAGTCTTAGGGAACTGGGACCACCCCTAATGTTATATTTGAGATGGTCTATAATCTTGAACTTAAATGTATGGTTTGGAAATATTGCTAAATGTTTAGCTAATGCATTAAGTTCAAGATTATTGACCATGTCAAATACAACATTAGGGGTGGTCCCATTTCCCTAAGACTTGAACTTTAACTTTACTGGCAAATTCACCTCTATGCATATTATTACCCAGGTATTAATGACATGTGCTCAATTAGATGTCTACTTAAATTATGCATATTAATACCCAGGTATTAATGACATGTGCTCGATTAGATGTCTACTTAAATTGAAAAGTTTAACTAGATGATAGAACCTCCCTTCTAGCTATGTAACACAAAAAATAATTTTTATATTAATTTTATATTAATATCATGAATAATATTCATCTCTAATAGTAACTTACGTTAGTAAACG
Organism: Protopterus annectens; assembly: GCF_019279795.1. Taxonomy (NCBI): domain Eukaryota; kingdom Metazoa; phylum Chordata; order Ceratodontiformes; family Protopteridae; genus Protopterus; species Protopterus annectens. Next base: position 1,412,555,403 of record NC_056735.1, read on the forward strand.
TGATACCAGGATATTCAGCCTTAGTTCTCCTTAAGGTCATAGTTAGATTGTGTATTTTTTTATATTATTTTTATATAATGAATGCCATATTGTGGAATTAAGTGAATGGCATAGCATAGTATGACTGCTATAGATTTAGTAATAGGGTCATCATAGCTAGTTAAAATTATGTACTAACATCAAGTGCATTTCTTAAATGGTAATTTTAGTCACTGTTAATGGTGCCCAAATTTATTTCTCGAACTGCCAGCTGAGTTATTTTTCTGGGCTAGGTGATTAGCTATGAACCAGTATGAAATGTTGTAGTAAAAAAAGTTTGTAGTGTAGAATTTGAGCAGTGTAATAGTAATTCCTTACAGGTAACCTTATTATTTCATATATTTATTTGTTTTTGTTGTTTAAAGTATACCCATCAGCATGCTTTATTTTTAAACCATAGCTTCAAACTTCCTTGTTCATGGTTGTCAGTATTGTTTTAGTTTTAAACAGTATTTTTTCATAGTGTGTAGAACAGGAAGGATTAACTATTGTTGCTGATGTCATCACAGCATGTGAGCTGACAGGCTCAAGCACTTCCTGGTATTTTATTTAACTGAAACTTGTACCTTGAATGTTTGCATCTGAAGAAGTTTGATTTTATTATTATTAAACGAAAAGTGCTTTATGCACTTTAAAACTACTGATTTCTTTCTGAAGCCTTTTTTTTTTTTCTGACCAGGGACACAATCCAAAAGCAGAATGAATTTGTTTTATTCTGAAACACCAAAAAAAAACCCTTTCAGGAACTTTCCTTTCTGTTACTACTCACTGAAATATTTGTTTGTGTCTTTCGGCTTTTCCCGGTTAGGGGTCGCCACAGCGGAACTCCGGTCCGCTAATGAGTGGTAGTGGATTTTTACGTACCGGGTTACCAGCCCTGACGCACAACCTTCAACGAAGTCACACCCCATTCATGTATGCCTCCACACAGAAGACGCTCTAGCTGAGAATCGAACGGGACAACGTCTTGCTATGAGACGACAATGCTACCACAGCACCACCACCACTCTTTTCTCAAATTTAGCTTGCTGGTCCCCCTTGAAACCCACTCCTGCTGTCCTATTCTAGTCTACTCAGCACTGTTGACAGTCACTTTCTGCACTTTCTCCCCATATTCTGTAACCTTCCATACTTGCAAACTTGTTGTACTACCAGCATTCCTTTACATTCCTGGTGGAGGGTAACAACTTGGCTCCATTTCTTCACCTCATTCCTCATCATATACTTCTTTATCCTCATTCTCCTGCTGCTGCTCATCTGTCACTGCCTCTTTCCTCACTACTCAATTCTTCAGCCTCCCACTGACTTCTTTACCCATTTCTGAATATCTCATCATCTAACCTCATTGAACTTTCTCTTTCTATTTTCCTCATTCACCTGCTGTTAACTGCATTTCACTTACCTGCAAAATCTGCCATCTTTCTCCCTTCTTCATAAAAAAAACAAAAAAACAAAAAAAAAACAACCACCAAGTATATGTCTTTCCTTCCAGGATAGCCCTCACATCCCCACTTTCTCATAGAACCACTACAGATTATCTGCAGCTACCTCACCACATCTCCACTATTCTGTTGAAACCCTCGACCCTTCATCTTTAAGCCTAGTAGGAGTCCTGTACCTTCAATGTGTTAAGTGCAAATTGAAGTTTTTTACTGGGCTTACCCTTCACAGTATTTCTTTCGTGTCCCATGCCCCTTCCCTCAACACATCACCTTACCACCCTTACTTTCCCTACACCACCTATTCTGTAACCTCTCTATTGCCTTTGCTACTTCTCATCCCCCATATCTCCAGTCCTTCCCTTCTGGATCTGCTTCCATCTCTTTATACTCTTCCTGATCATCTTAACTCCTATTGTATTTTGTCAACTTTGTTTCTTAAACTGTTATACCAGTCAATTCCCAGCCCCAAGCCATATTTATTTTGCTATGTTTTATACTTCTGAAGTTCAGCCATCCCCTTACTGTCTTTAAATACACTGCACACCTTAAGCTTTTCTGCCACGACTCTTTAAGCTTTAATCCAAAAAAGTGATCCTCTCACTTTTCCCCAAGAGACAAGTAATTCTTAATGTAAGATGCTCTTCTACCACCACTCATGTCTGACGCTTTTCCTAGTCATATCCTTCTGGGCTGTCATCATCACCGCTCTAATTCACTGTTCTTGAGCTCCCCTTTTCAGCTGGTCCCTCTTATACCACTTTAATCTTTGAATGATAATGATTGCCACTGCATACCCTGTGAAATCCGGTATCCCCACCTTTCCCATCACTACATTTTCCATCTACTTTTACTAATTGTCCTCACCCTACCTTCTTCAAATATACCTGTCGTAGCTCTACTTTATTACGCTTGCCAATGGCCTAGTTATGACATGCTGCAGCAAAAAATCTAACAGTGGTAAAAACAAACTCTGTACCCCTCAAGGTACTCACCTTACCTGTCCATCCGTCTAATAGTCCCCACACCTTTTCCCAATTCCGAGTTTTAATTTTTTGGAGGTCAAATAAAACTATTTCAGCCCTTCCTGTTCTACCCACTCCACAAAATTCAGTATAAGATCTGTGGATGACTGACCCCCTCATAAACTCTCTTGGGCTACTCTCTATAACCTGTATGAGATACTTTTCCAAACTAGGGGATTTTGCTCAGAAAGTATCATGTCAGCATTATATGCAGAGAATGGCTGAAAATTAGCGTTTGTATCACTTTATCGAAAGATGAAAATAGTGAATGCTATTTCATCGGCCCCGAAACATCTAAACATGAAAATATCGAACATTCAGAACAGCGAATTTTTTCCCATGGAAAAAATTTGCTGTTCCGAAACACATACACACAACACAAGCACATCAAACAGCAACCAGACACATACACTTAAATTCCTACATTTAATGCTACACTAAGCTAAACATACACTACTATCTACCCACTTACCTTAACCCAAACCCTAACCCTAAGGTCCGTCACTATCGCACACTCACCTAACCCGCGCCCTAACCCTAACTCACTTAAACCTCCCCAACCCTAAAGTCTGTCACTATCGCACACACACCTAACCCACGCCCTAACCCTAACTCACTTAACCTGCCCCTAACCCTAACGTGCAAACAATCGCACACTTACCTGAACCGAACCCGTAACTTTCCACCACATCTCTAAGAATAGCTAAGCCACAGAAACGGCCAACCGAATTCTTTCCCGAGGAAAGAATTCGCTGTTCTGCAGCATCGCTATTCTTAGCGTTCGCTGAATAGTATTCGATATCAGAACATTCAAAGTTTTAATACTTCGATGTTCTGGTATAGACCCAGATTCTCTCTTCCTTTTCTGTTGAGCAAATACCATTGCCCCTTCATAAAGTCTGGCATTCCCCCTATGCCTCAAACCTTACATATAAAACTCCCGTCTTGACCCACTGCTTTGTCTCCCTTCATACATTTCATTATTATAATTATTTTTCTCTGCAGTTCTATGCAAACCACCTCCATTCTCTCTAGAGAGAACTTCCCCTTCTCATTCCTCATACTGGTCTGTTATCATCTCCATCAACATATGCATACATTGTAAAAAGCAGAAAATACTGTCCTAACTTCCTGACTAATCAACACAGTCCTCCCTACCTCATCCTTCACTGCTATACCTATACCTGTTTTTTTTTTCATTCAGTTTCACATCCAAAGTTTAACATCTGTCTCCCATTTGACCCACCAACTTTTTCTTGTGACCTCAATATCACCCTCTCTGGAATTCTTTTATCTGATCCAATTTATGCCTCACCTGCCTTATTATGCCTTCCACTCCCCCTCTGATTGTACTACACCACCCACTGTAACCTCTAGAATTCCCTCACCCCTCCCATAGTATAGCAGCTGTCGCTCTATTTCTAACATCTGTAGGTGTGTCTACCTCCATTTCCCCTCCTTGATCACACCACACCAGCCGCTGCAGCCTCTGTAATTCCCTTACTTCCCATAGTGTAGCAGCTGTCCACGTATTTCTAACACCTGTAGATGAGTCTACCCCTCTGTGGTTCTTCAGTTCATCCCATTCCAGTTCCCCACTTCCTGCTATTTTCCTGTACCACCTACATTACTATAGCCTGCAACTGCCTAACTTTTCTACTTCCCTGGATTCCATTACCAATACTTTCCAAGTCTATTCTCTGTTTGCCACACCATCAATGCCTTTGCATGTTTTACAGTTACTGTGTCCAGTAACTCCACTCTCTGTTTCCGTCTTGCTGTATTATTTGCATTAAAGTCCTACCTAACCGACTTCCCTGCCAACTCCGATCACTTGAAGAGATAAGCTGTCTTCTCTTTTTCTATTTCTCTCTCCATACTTATGCCAGTCCCCAAATCCTGCATACTTTCCCTTGGTGTTCCCTGAGATCTCAGATGAAATTCAGGCCTCCATTAAAATGTCCTCCCTAATGTGATGCTATGTCTGTCCTTCACCATGTTTTCTGTTAGTTGTCCGCAATCCTTTTAACTCTTCATACTAATCAGAACACCAAAAAAGGAACGACCAAAACTATAACTTCAAAGTGTTCACAACGAAAGAAAGCAGGAACCACAAGGTGCACGTAAACACTTTAATAGACCACACGAAAAATGCCACAATATATCCAGTAAATCAAGCGCTTTCACTCGGTCAATATCGAGCTTTGTCAAGATAAAAACCTACTAACCTTGTTCTCATTAAATAGAAATGGTATTAAGTCATGTGACTTGTTAATTAAATTGTGTAAAAATCAATTAATTAAACTGTAACCTATTTGTAACCAAAATTAAAACTAAAACAATGAACAATCATTCTACAGTATGTCTAGCTTCAACGTTGTTGTTCAATACATTATAATATATATACTATATTTTTTAAGATAATGTTCAAAGATAGAAGGCTACAACTTTGACAAGAAATTAGAAGTTTTGTACTCACCATAACGTTCCATCTGAGTAGGTGTATTCATTTGTCTGCAACCTGTGGGTTATGGATCCGATATCGGATCCGAACCGGCACGGTTTACCAGCTATGGATCCAAGCTCTCAGCTCCTCCCCTCACCCATAATACCCTGCTCTACCCTCATGACCTCAGATCGAGTTTGCCAACAGCAAGAACACCCTGAAAAGGGTAACACATAATATGCAGGAAACTGAAAGGCCAGGGGGATAGGAGGGCGGGATGGTTGCAGACAAATGAATACACCTACTCAGATGGAACGTTATGGTGAGTACATAACTTCTAAATCTGAAGTAGGAGATTCATTTGTCTGCAACCTGTGGGACAGAGTCCCCAGCTACCTGAATCTTGGGTGGCCATCATGGAAGGATATTCCGGAGCACCGCGAGCCAAAGGATGCTCTACCCTAGATGCAAGATCCAACTTGTAGTGGGAAATAAAAGTATGAGATGATGCCCACGTGGCTGCTGCACAAATATCATCTAGAGGAATCCTAGCCTTAAAGGCTGCCGAGGTAGATACTGACCGGGTTGAATGGGCGTGTACACCCTCCGGTGCGGGCCTTCCTGAAGCTTGATAAGCCAATAAGATACACTGTGAAATCCAGCGAGACAGAGATACTTTAGAAATTGGCTTGCCCAAATTAAATTTAGCAAAGGAAATGAACAGCTGATCGGATTGCCTATGACCAGCTGTTCTGTTTAGATAAAATCTAAGTTGCCTGTGAATATCTAAGGAGTGAAGCTTGTATTCACCTTTGTTTTCATATTTAGGAAAGAAAACAGTGAGGTTAATGGATTGATTAATGTTTGCTTCAGAAGCTACTTTAGGAAGAAAGGACGGGTTGGTCCTGAGGTAAACACAGTCCGGATGAAAGACCAAGTAAGGAGGTTTAGCTGATAATGCTTGGAGCTCTGAAACTCTCTTGGCCGATGTAATGGCTACTAAAAAAGCCGTCTTGAAAGACAAGAATTTGAGATCCACCGTAGCCGCTGGTTCAAGGCGGTCAAGGCCTGGAGAACTAAGGAAAGGTCCCAGGGGAACCGCTTGTTTTACAGGGGCCTGAGAAGGAAAGTACCTTTGAGGAAACTTTTACACAACTTGGCTGACATGAGTGGACTAGAGTCATGACCAATGTGATAATGTGAGATTGCCGCCAGTTGTACTTTGACTGTGGAACTGCTGGCACCATCGTTAAAAAGAGTGGTTAAGAAATCAAGCACTAAAGGGAGTGGAACCGTGAAGGATTCAGGCCTTGCCGCCCGCCCACAAAGAAAACCGTTTCCACTTGCTGCTGTAGACTTTCCTAGTGGATGGTTTATGAGCTGCCACGAGGATCGCCTTAACAGGGGACGAAATACCGGGAGTCCTGATCAAGAGTGGAACTGGAGCAGCCAAGCGGTCAGCTTCAGGTTGTCCAGATTCGGAGGAGATATGCAGGATGGATGAGATATTAGATCCGAATGGGATCTAGAATCCAAGGAGGATTCACCGAGTGAGACCTTAGGAATGGGAACCAGATCTGTCGAGGCCAAACGGAGCAATGAGAATCATTCTGCAACCCACCCGAGAGGCTTTCTGAAGAACTTGGAGCATCAGAGGCAAGGGTGGATAAGCATACAGAAGACCGGGTGGCCAAGCATGCACCAGAGCGTCTCTTGGAGAACCTCCTGGAGGAGGTATCAGAGCAAAAAACTGTCGCACTTGGTGTTTGAGGGAGAGGCAAAAAGATCGCAAGAAGGAGTTCCCCACCGTGCGAATATGCGTTCCGCTACTTGAAAATTGAGAGACCACTCGTAAGGAGTCAGAATGGTGCGACTGAGCTTGTCCGCCAGGATGTTGGACCGACCCGGAATGTGCGTTGCTATTAGAAAGCGGTTGGTGGAGATTGCCCATTCCCAGACTCTCATGGCTTCTCGACAAAGAGGGTAAGACCTCGTTCCCCCTTGTTTGTTGATGTACCAGACAACTGACATGTTGTCCGATTGAATCGCAATTGTTCCCAAGGGAAGAAAGTCCTGAAGTGCTAGCAACGCTAAGAGCACTGCTCTCATCTCTAGAACGTTGATATGCAGTAAGGTCTCTGAATCGTTCCACGTGCCTTGGACGGTCCGGCCCGCAAAATGCCCCCCCACCCGAGGTGGGAGGCGTCCGTGGTCACCGTGGCGAGAGGGGGAGAAGCACAAAATGGGCGGCCTCCGTGGAGATCTGGGGAGTGAAGCCACCACAGGAGGGACCGCTTGCAAGCCTTGCTGATCGCAATGGGATGATGCATAGGGAGAGCAAGGTAAGACCATTGTACTAAGAGAGTCCACTGGAGGATGCGCATATTGAGCCTGGCAAGAGGAAGAAGTGCTATAGCAGATGCCATGGACCCTAGAGCCCTCAGGACCAACTCTGCCGGAACAGAACTTGAGTGGAGAATGGCCCGCACCTGGAGCTGCAGATTTTGAATTCTGTCCGCAGTGAGGAAGGCTTTTAAACTCCTTGTGTCTAACCTGGCCCCTATAAAATCTAAGAGCTGTGTGGGCGCCAGGTTGGATTTCTTTGTATTTATTGTAATGCCCAGAATGGGAGCAAGATGGAGAAAGGAGTCTCGCGCCAATAGTAGTAGATGCCTTGTTGGGGCGGTAAGGAGCCAGTCGTCCAGGTAGGGGAAGACCTGCACCCCCTGAAGCCTCAGGTGGGCCGCTACCACTGCTAATACTTTGGTGAACACCCTGGGGGCTGTGGTGAGACCAAAGGGAAGGACCCGGAACTGGTAGTGACTGGCTCCCAGCCGGAAGCGGAGGAACCTCCTGGAGTGCCTGTCCATCAGGATGTGGTAGTACGCATCTTTGAGGTCTATAGAAAACATCCAGTGATTTTCTCCCAGAAGGGGGAGAATAGATTGCAGAGTGACCATTCGGAATTTTTCCTTGGGGACTGCCACGTTCAAGAGAGAAAGGTCTAAAATTGGTCTTAGATCCCCCGTCTTTTTTGGCACTAAAAAGAACCTGGAGTAGAACCCTGATCCGATCTGGTCTGGGGGGACGGGCTGGATGGCTCTTTTCTTTAGCAGATGGCCAATTTCTGCCAAAGCGGCCTCCCGTTGACCGGGTGGAACGTCTGGGAGGGACTTCAACTTTGGTAAGTGACGAAAGGGAATGCGGTATCCTCTGGATATGATCTGGAGAACCCAGCGGTCTGATATTATGGACTCCCATGCCGCTAGGTGCCCCGTAAAACGTCCCCCGACTGCCTCCAGAGTGGAGCAGCCGGGCAACCCCTCAGGGTTGCTGCGCGGGCCGCTCAGAGAAGGGTTCTCTGGACCCGAAGTTCCTGGGAGCCCCTCTGCCTCTAGGGCGGCGTCCTCCCTGTCCTCCTCTGCCACGGAAGGACTGGTTGTCCGGAGCAGGCTGGTATTGCTGCGACTTCCGGAACCACATCTTCTTCTGACCCTTTTGGTTCCTAGAATAGGGCCTCTGGGGTGTAGAGAAGCGGATTCCGATGGCAGACAGCGTCTTCCCGTCCTTCTCGCTCTGGGTCAAAGTGTCGCGAACGGTTTTGCCAAAGAGGGCAGAACCATCGAAGGGGGCGTTCGCAAATGACGCTTTGAAGGGCTCAGAAAAATCGCAATGTCGGAGCCAGGCCTGACGTCTAGTGACTAGACCTGCCCCTGCAGCTCTAGCGGCGCCTTCCGTGGCATGGGAGAGTAGCCGCATAGAGGTATTGGTAACTGATCTAAGAGTGGCCATGCGGGTGGAGTGCAGCACTTTGTCCTCCTCCGCCATGGACTCTGGGGGAGATGCAGCGTATTCTTTAATGAGATCTCGCTGCATCCTAATGACGTGTGCCAGGTAGTTCAGCGCCCTTACCGAGAAGGTCGCTGAACTAAACATCCGCTTCCCCAAGCGGTCCATCATCCGAGACTCCTTGCTCGGGGGATGGACTGAGGGACTCTCCTGAGCAAGTTCCCTCTTGGTGGCCGCCGCCAACATAGCATCTACCGGAGGCCCCTTACTCCAATGGGCACGGTCAGACGGAGGGCTGAGGATCCTGTCCGGCCTTTTAGGAATTGGCTCCACGGTGTCCGGTTCCTTCCACGCCCTGGTGGTAATGAGGTCCACCAGGGGGTCGGCAGGAGGGGACACCCAAGAGGTAAACGGGCCCACTTCAAATGCCTCCAAGAACACGGACTCGTCCGAGGAAGACTTGGGGGCAGACCACCCCCCCCTTATATGGAGCATTTCCATGATGTCTCCAAATGAGACATCCTCGGGGGGTGACCGTGGGGAGCCTTCCCCTTCCTCCAAATCCGTGTCTTCCGTGAGAGACTCGGGGGAGTCAATGTGCCTCCCTTTGCACGTATGCTTGCGAGGAACATCCTCTGGGGGGCTGTCAGAGGACTCCTCGCAAGCAGCAACCTGTTCCAGTGGAACAGCTTGGGGCATAGAAGCGGGCTGTCCCAAGGGCCGGATGATGGAAGCCTGACCCAGTGCAGAGGGAGCTCGGGACAGAGCCGAAACAAGTGCCGGGGGTCCGGAGACCCTCAACAGGGCCCTCTCCACTACATCAAACGCCGAAGGGGAGCCGACCTCGACCAAAGGATCCGACAATCGGCTCCTCCTCGGATCCGAAGAGTGGATCGAGCCGGCGGCGCCGGATCCGGGGACAGTGCGCCCGACACCGGCGCCGGCGAGCACTGATGCCCCTGGATCTGAGGCTCGGATCCAGGCTCCGAGAGGTCGGATCCGATGCACTCGAGGGCAGGGTCGGATCCGAAGTACCAAGTACTATCGGCGCCGACCCACCCCAGGCTCCGAAGCTGCTCGGCTCCAACTGCTCTGAACCCGGGTAGTGGGTCGGAGAAGGAGCAATCGGCTTGAAAAAGGGGGTCGAGCTCCCCAGAGGGGAGGCAAGAGCACTCCCATCTGCATCTGGGCCTGGATGAACCTTCTCATCATCCGGTCCAGATCAGCATCCGATAGGCTGTACGTAGATCTCGACGAGGCTACCGAGGTAGGCCTTGAGTGCCTCCTCGATAGCCTCGACGGAGATCGGGTCTCCTCCTCCTCAGGTCCCCGTGAAAACACACTGGAGACCGGAGCCGAGGAGGAGGAGATCGAGCCGACAATGGAGCCGGGGGAGAAGCCCACTTGGCTGGCGGGGCCGAAACAGAGGTCTCGGCCCGCCGCTTATGGTGCTTCTCCCTCCGGTCCCTTTTTCTAGCATCCCTCTCCTCCGAACCAGAAGCGGGAGGTTGAGTCCCAGGAGGAGGAGGGGGAGCTGCAGAGGGAATAACTGTGGGGACGGTTACCCCCGAAGGAGCGGAGGTCGGAGCCGAGTCCGGCGGTAAAAGGCCCGCCAAAACAAGCTTGGACCTCCGCTCCTTCAATGCCCTGGGGTTGAACCCTGCACAAATGGAACATCCAGATGTGAGGTGTTCAACCCCCAGGCATTTAACATACCGAGTGTGGGCATCAGCTGGGGAAAGCCTATGGCCACACTCGGAGCATTTTGAAAAAATAGCCTTGGGCTGCTCAGACATCCCAAGCTAACAAACAACAGTTACTATAACTAAGGAAAGTAACTAAAACAAAATCACTCACAGGCCCAACACACACACTACGCTACCAGCGAGGGGAGGGATATAAATTTTAGATTAAACTCTAAAAAAAAAAGTAATAATACCAAAAGGGAAACCTACACTTTCATACAAAACAACCAAAAAATTATTTAAATTTTACAATTTAAATGCTGAAAACTATCACTTAGCTGGAGAGCTGGAAAAACAATCTGGTCACCATGCGCGGCAAACGAGATCTGAGGTCATGAGGGTAGAGCAGGGTATTATGGGTGAGGGGAGGAGCTGAGAGCTTGGATCCATAGCTGGTAAACCATGCCGGTTCGGATCCGATATCAGATCCATAACCCACAGGTTGCAGACAAATGAATCTCCTACTTCAGATCTTATAATTTCTTAACTGCTTCATAATATAGAGGTTTACCATTGCATAATGATAATATTTAAATATTTAAATAATTTAAACTTGACAATTTTAATCCTATAATATAAACAACTAAATAAATACATACAAAAATACATTAGATCTGTAAATGCAAAAAGTTTTAAAACAAAAAAGTTCTAAAACGTTATTAAAAACATTATTGAAAACATTTTTAAAATGTTTTTTTAAATACAGAAAGTAATAAGTGAATGTAAAAATATATAAAAAAAATATATGAAAATGTATAAAAATGAATACATTGATACCTAATTATAGACGGGCCATTCTTAGTTTTAGGACACTAATTTAATGCTGTCATTAAGACCAGGAAATTTACCAGCATCTAATTTAAGTTGCCAAAGAAGCTCCTTATATTCCAATCTGGTCTCCCAGTCACCTCCCCTGTTATCTACCATGACATGCTCTAACCATATTCTGACACAAAATAGAATGCTTGTAAAAAGCATTAGATTCTTTCTTTTTTTTTTTTTTTTTTTTTGGAGACGTCATATAAATGTTCATAAATCCTCCTTCTCAATGTTCTTTCTGTTTTTCCTATTTAGAAACTATGACATTTTGTGCAAAAACCTAAATAGAGTATACTTTTAGTTCCACAGTTTGAATAGCAGTTTGCTTGAAAGAGGAACTTCCTCGATGGAATATAAAGTGAATCACTGTTAATAATGGAGGTACATTGTTTGCACATCCCACATTTAAATGTACTTTTTCCTACAGTTAATCTTAGATGTTTTAGGCAATTGTTTCATTTCAAATAATTCTTTCATATTCTTGTCCCTTCATCTAACAAAATTAGGATGCTCGGGAACTATGTTTTTTAGTTCATGAAGTGTAAGAACTGGCCAATGTCTTAGAACAACATCTTCAATTTGACTAGAATTGTTGGAAAAAGTGTGAATGTAGTTATTCTGATGTTTGATCTGCTGGTCAGTATTGCTGTTGTCGTGTTTACGTGCACTTCATACTGATCAATAATAGGACCATAATATGCTTACAAAACCACACCTTCCACTCTTTTATGCACATTATCTGTTCCCCTAATTTCTTCTTTCTCCCAACCTAGTCTCCCACTAACCAGAACCATTACCCCCATCTCCTCTACTCTTAGCACATGCCACTACCAATTAGTGATACCTCCTGTCTACAATTAAACCACTTGTGTAACTCTCAGTTTGGACAATAAAGCATAGCTGTATCTATTCCTTCCCTAGCAGATGAATGAAACTGACTTCCTCATGACTGGACTTTTTAGCATCCACATTCCAAGTAGCTATCCTTACACAGATTTCTTCTCCCTTTCTCTATACCACCCTTCCCACCAGTCCCCAGAGGCCTTAACTGTGACCAAAAGGCTCACCTATGCTTCTGCACCAATGAACATCTTTGGCCACTTTAGGCTATCCCTAAATATGATAGCTGCTAATTCTTGCTGTTCCCTGGAACCCTGTCACCCTTCCTCAAGCCCTTACTCCTTCCTTCATACAGGTTTGTGTATTAGCCACATATAACATTGCTGCCCCCTCCCATTCACTCTCTCTCAGTCTCAGGCTTCCTGCCTGTTCTCAACTAACATGGCACAGTCATTTACACCAGACCACCAACTAGCCAAGATTTTATCTGCCCCTAATCTGCATCCTCAGTGTTAGTATAAGTCTACATACCTCCACCTTCCATCACACACCTGCCTATCTCCACTTCTGAGCCTCTCTATGCTTATCAGCATTTCTTATCTATATTCTTACATTCAGGTCCAATTTTCTACATCCTGTGTCTCGGAACCTAAACCTGTACCATCTTGTATCCATCTACATACTCTGTTCAACTCTTCTCCATAAGTACTCTCTGTCTGTACCTTTTGTCCTGCTATATTTCACTGTGATAGCTTGCCTCCCTCTGGCTGTTTTACACTTTGGTAACAATTGAATAAGTCCACTCTATTCCCTCATAGCCCCTCTCAGCATACAATCTAGATTTTCCCACAGTGCAAATGCTCCCCAAACATGCATATTTTCCTAGGTTTTAGATGCCACATATATAATTTGCAACTGCACAACTACGCAAAGCAAAACAGATTATTAGCTTTAATATACACATTTCACAAGCATATACATGGTATAACAGCTAGACATTGCAATACCTATTAAGTATCCAACTGTAAAATGTCCTCACCCACTATATAGACTGTCCATACATGCCTTGGTGCAGCTAAAGTAATTTATTACCAGCTGGGAGTTTGAATAATATTTCTGGGCTCTCTGTGACTGAATGTCCGTGCAGGCCATACTGTGGTCCACTTCACTTGAATTCCCCTTTTCTCACTCAGGTGCAATACTGTAAGACAGTTCCATACAAAAGCTGCTTTCTTGACTGTATAAAGCTCCAGTATCTGTTTCACCTTCCTGTCTTCCTGGACCACCTCAACAACACAGGTAGATCTCTCCAACAAAGCAATGAGGCAGAAAATGAAACAAACACAGAGTTCAGCCTCGGTGATAGGATCCCTCTCATTCTTGCTTTCTTTGACAACAGGAATACTCCAGATATCTGTTTCTTCCTGGGTCCAGATTAGCCACATCTCAGCTGACCACTTTGGTAACAGCTTTGCCTTTCTTCGCCTTCATGCATTCCTGTTTTAACCATTGTACATCAGTTGCTGCTACATCAGTTTTGTGGGCATCATGTGGCTCTTCTGGCACATCCAGATTGCACCTCCCCCACCGGTCTCTTTACTTATCATACACTAGGCACACCTGGCAATTTCCTTACCATCACTTGTTACCCTGCTATATGCTAGGACTTGCACTGTTTTACAGAACTGTGATGGTCTTACTGTTCTACCACATTAAGAGTTAGGGGTACTGCTGCAACCTCACTGTGGAGCTCTGGTTGTTTTACCTCTATTTTGACTGCCAGTCATCCCTCCACTACCCACCAGTGAACAGAGCTGCATATAACATCTGCATAGAAATATAGTGCTTCTACACTAGTAGATCACATCCTGCCTCACAACTCTCAAAACTGCAGAAAAAATCAAATACACCACAGTTCCTTCCCTCCACATTCCGTACTGTAAGACATACTTGGGTATGCCTCTGGTATACCACTGCAAAGTAATCTTTAACTGCCTGTATTCATAATCCAGCAAGTACTAGGCATTTTCATTCTGTGGCTTGTTTTGTCTCCCATTCTTTTATGTAGAAGTTGTGGCAGTTGCCAGTTGGGTGTCATATCTTCATACTTGCATGGCTTGGTGTCCTCAGTATACAGTTAGTTTTGTTGCAGATTAAAAATTACTTCAGTGACTAGCAGTTATCGGAGTTAGTTCTTCACAAATCTGATCAGGTCAGGCCCTTTTCTGTCTTCTTACAGGCTGAAGTACAAAACTGTCCCTGTTTCCAAACTCTTCCTTCTTTTCCTGCAGTAATCTACCGTATGCCCCAGTTTGTGACTACTTCTCTTCTGCAGTTTCAGTTGGACTTTTAGATCATATGTATGTTTATCCATTTTGGCAATAATAACTTTCATACTCTATTTCAATACAATTCATTTTCTGGGTAAAAATTGGAATCTATACACCACACTTACAAATTAAAAAAAAATTGTGCTTAGGCTAGAGTTCTACTCCTTAAGCTGCCGTATAGTTGAGGTTCCAAAGTGCCCCCCAACTAGAGGAGCTTTTTATTCATTCATTTTCAGATCATGATGTAAAATTGTTATTTTTAGTGACTTGCATGTGCACACTTCTTCATATCATATTGCAGATGCCCAGATAGTAGGGCATGTGGCCTAGAGTCAGCCTTATATCACACTACCTGTATAGAGATGAGAGCATGTGCTCTCAGAAAAAAGACAATATGGTCATGCTAAATTGCACAGATGAGTGGCTGAATAGGAATGATGATGTGAGAGGGAAAGTCTTCAGCTTTGTGCTTGACATATATGTAACATTTGTGCCATCTGCCTTAAAACTCAATCTGTCGGGATACTGTTAAAATCAAGGCTAGTTATTACGATAACGTTGTAGTAATACATCAGTTAGGGTTCATTTTACTGCGCATAAAACATATTTAAATATAAATGTTAGGCTTTGCATACTTACTGTTCTTCCTAACCTACTTTTTGAATCCTGGCTAAGTCATCATTGCATCTAGCAGCACTCAAATCTTCCCTTGAGCTCTCCCATACTCTGTCTTAGCTGTTACTGTTGCAATTAATTTTAAAATGTTTATTCAGCTACAGGCAGTTCTCTCTCTCTCGCTGTCATGCTATTGTTGACATACTCATGTGAGGCAGTTGTAGGCTGGCTAGTTATAAGGCACAAAGATGAAAGCGTGTATTTAAAGGTTGAGTACTCAGTGTTGTCATCAAGCCAGTCTTAATTTTGTTTCCTTGTTCTGTATATGTGGCAGTCTGGCAGTTAGCACAAAGGGCTAATGCTAAGAGCTTGTAATGCTCTACTTCCTATGTTCAGGGTACAGAGTTTGATTCTTTTCAACTTTATTTACGTACTGTGCAACTCTGAGCCAGTTACTTAACCAGACAGTGCTCCCGGGTCACTCCTGAAAAGGGATCATTGTGTTCAGTGGGCTTATTTGGTCATCACATGAGTAAAATATATATGCTGTTCCAGTGAGTCACAAATTGACTGTATTTGTGAAACAATAAGCAATACACTATTTCTAAGAAATTGTAGTTTAGATTCTACTGTAAAGTTCATGGATCTGGTGGGAGTATTTGCTCATACCTTTCAACTGTTCATAATCTATAGGGGCACCTTATTTATTTCCTCAGAATTTTGTTCCATCCCTCCCCAAATTGAAGTATTTAAGTAATACTACCAGTATTTTTAAAAGTCCCTAATTTAAGGCATTATCCATAATTTTTTTATGCTTTGTCCCTAATTCTGGAGGTAGAAGACTGACAGGTACAATGCTGCTAGATGTGAGGATGTAGATGCAGAATTAGGATTTTATTCTTGCTGACATTATGGTTGATTAATTTAAGCTTTATCCCTGTGATGTCAGTACAGAGAATATCAAGAGGGTGCATCCTTGGATTATAATGGCTGCTCCACTGTGCATGTGTAGGTGTTAGTCCAATATAGGCTCCATATTGAAATATCGGCACTCGAAACGCTGAGTACTGAAAAGCCCCCCAAAAAAGACCGAAAACCCGGAGAAGAGTGAATCTTGAAAAATCTCTCTTCTCCTTAAAACTTCTTTTTGCCAAGCACCCCCCCCCCATACTTATATATACAGACTCTGAGATTGCCATACCTTAGGGAAAAGGGAATATTCTGAGAAATGGCATCTCGACTTGGTATATACAGGTCTGATCATTTGGCCATTCGTTCTCCACATTTCGGGACTTGCTCTAGTGGGTCCCAAAATTTCAAATGTTTAGCCATTATAGTTCATGGATGTATCCCAACAGTATCTCTGGGGTGACATCAGTTAGGGATATACTAAAATTATTTGGCCCATGGTTCAGTAAATAAAAAGTTTATGAACCTTTACATTTAGGACATTTTAATGAATAAGGAATAACAAGGACAGAAAACCACTGGGGCACTAAACTCTTCAGATGCTGCAATGCACATAGTAACATTGGGAACTACTACAATTTGGGGATGTATAGAATGTAGAGCACTCCTCTACCCAATTAGCACCATCTGTGTTTTAGCAAGGATGCTATTTTATTATATCATTCCTGATGGAAGGCTGATCTCTGAAGCCAGAGGACACGCTTTAAACGCCAGTGAGAAAAAGACCACTGTACAAAAACCTTTAAACAGTGACAATAAAATCTAATGAAAGTTGTTATTGCCTTTATAACATAATGAAGGTTGTTACTGCCTTATAACGTCTCTGCTGGAAGCCTGAATATTACAGCCACAACACATGCATTCATACTTGATAAAAATGCCACTGTTTTAAAACAACAATGCCTTTAGGTGCTGTACTCGTACACACACACCAAAATATGTAAAGAATAATGCAAAATGGTGCAATTATTGTTCAAATACTAATGTTTTAAGAGGTACCATAGATTCAGCTGCCTTAGGATAACACAGTACACTACATTCCCAATTCCCAATAAACCTTGTTATTTTCATTTTACAGTGATTATGTAATTACTCTGTTTCTTTGCATACAGCATGCCTTCTCACTCTACCCCATAAAGGTAGACACCTTTTGTGTACACCTATGGCTCCTGATTATAAGAAAGGTGAAATAAACAATGACCACAGTACTGGATTTCAATCTGTTGGTGTTGGACACATACACATAGTGTGGTAGGCAAGGTATATGTATATCAATTATTTCACTCTGCTTTCATATACACCTTGTCCTAAAACAAGATAGTCACTTTCTGTGCGCGTTTCTAATATGTGATTGTGAGGAAAGTCAAAGGCATAGTGACCTCAGTAATGAAATTCAGCTTATTGTTTATAGATACAGTGGCCCAGGCAAACCTGATCACGTAACTGTCCTGTGTTCTTACACATGCCATACCTCCCTACCTATAAACACAAGGCGACAGTACTAATAAAAAATAAAAAATAAATAATAAATAAAAAATGGGTATAAGCCGCAAACAGACGAAAACCGAAACAAGTAGTGATTTACCGTTTATTAAGCGCTTTTTGTCAGCATAAAATAGCTGACTTCTTCAGAAGGAACAAACCATACTTTCACAATCATGAAGTATTTAAAACTGCATTAATTAACAATTAAGCAGATAAAATAGCTGAACAATTGAAATAATTAAGGTTACTGAACATCATTATCCGGTCTGTTTAAAGAGACACTTTGCTAAGCAAAATACAAAAGTGTTTATAAAAAAGAAGAATAAGAAAGAGTGTTTATATAATGAATAAAACAAATCCAGTAAAAACATAAATGTCATCCCCTTAAGCAAAGAAATGTGTTTATGTATATATAAATCGTTGTAGTACCACTACAACAGTTATATGCGTACCTGAGTGTTTTAAGTAGAATTGAAACAGGTTAGTCATCTCCTAAGGCTTTTCAACTTGAGCAAGCATGAGATCGAGCAAGTATCGTTGAGCCCTGGGTTACTGTATGCATTTAATCTTACTTGCCACATCAACTCTAATTCTTCGAGTTTAAGTGGCCTTGGTCCACCTCTACAATTACAGCTGACATGATCAATAATAATGAACTTAAATGTGTGGTCACTGTAGGTTGAAATATGTTTGGTTAGGGCATTTTCAAACTTAAGTTTTTTAATAGCGTATACATGTTCGTATAATCTATCTCGCAATCTCCTTTCGGTCTTTCCAACATAAAAAGCCAAACAGGATGTACACCTAGCCAAATAGATTACAAATGTAGAGTTACAATTGAATTTGTGTTTGAGCTTGTATGATATACCATTTACACAAAAACAGGTAGCCTCTTCAACATATTTGCAATAATTGCAATTCTGGCACTTATACATGCCAGCATTACGAGTTGGTATGGTGGGATTGCCTTCTAATATTGTTTTAATACTCTTACCTTTTTTAAAAGCAACTTTAGGTGCAACTCCCAATTTGTCAAATATCATAGGGTACATTTTAAACAGTTCCCAGTTTTTATTAATTATGTTAATGCAAAAATTACTTCCTCCACTAAATATTGTAGTAAAGTAAATAGTATTAGTAGTACTGCTGTAAAGTGACAAGTTAACGTCTAATTCATGTGGCCTAACGCTGGCACATTCAGATACGCAACTTGGTGGTTCCGTGGTATGTTACTCTTTACTGGGAGGAGTGGTGTGTAAATGTTCTGACTCCGTTTACCTATAATTTCATCTATAAGGTCGTCCAATAATGTTTCAGGGTAGCCTTGTGATAAAAACATACCTTTAAGTACTTCACATTCCTCAAAAAAGTCGTTGTCCAAACTGACCATCCTCGCTGCTCTTACTAGTTGGCCCTTGACTACCGACCTTTTCTGAGAAAAAGGATGACAACTGGTGAAGTATAAAAAGGTGTTTGAGTATGGTTTTTACGAAAAATCTTGGCTATATAACAATTTAACTCATAGTTTTTACTAAGGAGCACATCAAGGTAGGAAATGCTGTTCGAACTAAAGGAGTGTGTGAATTGCAAAAAATTGTTGGTATTATTAAAATAGGGCATGATGAAATCACACACTTCCACATTTCCATTGATCAGAATGAAAATATCGTCAAGGAATCTGGTGTAATAGATGAACTTATCTAAGTGTTCATTAGTGTTAGAAAAAACAAACTCTGATTCCCAGTATGCCATCACCAAGTTGGCTATACTCCCACCACACAGTGACCCCTACTTTCTGGAGAAAGAAATTGTTGTTAAACAAAAAGTAGTTGTTGGAAAGAACTAATTCACTAAGTTCAGAAATTAAGGAAATTTCTCTGTCCGGAGCTTTGTATTTCTTTAAAGTGAGGGTGACCCATTCTAGTGCAATCTCATGTGGTATGCAAGTATACAAATGCTTCACGTCAGTAGTTAAAAAATTGAAGTGGGAATTGTAATTAATGACCTTGATGTTCTCTAAAAATGTCCTAGAATCCTTGCATATTTGATTTTCTTTAATAATGTACTTCTGTAAAATACTGTCAACTAACTTGGCACAGGAGTAAGTGGGTGACCCTCTACTGTCAACCAACAGTCTCAACGGGGGATCCTCTACACATTTGTGTATTTTTGGGATCCCAAAAATGCTTGGATACCTTGGGAATGACGTGTTTAGATAATTCATCTTGTAATCAATTCTATTTTCAATGTATAATTTCTTCAATACAATCTTTAATCAGTTTATATGCCCTATTCACTTCTGTTCTCGATACAAGTTCGTATGTGTCAGTATGAAGTAGTTTATTCATACGAGCCTGGTTGTCAGCCACACTAAATACGACTAACCCCCCTCCCTTATCTGGTTTACAAAATCACAAACTTTGGGATTTGAAAAAGTATAAGTACTCGTGTTCTATTGGACTGATGTTAAAACATGTGTTTTGTAAAACCCCATTGGTATAAGCATGTCTAATGTCCAATTCACATAATTTTTCAAACAGTTCCAAAGCCGGATGTAATGGGGGGTTATAAGTACTAGGAATATGCAACTGGTCATAAGTGTTTACAGGTAGACTGTTATTCATATTTAAAGTAAAATTCAATTTTCTGGTGAACAATTTAATATCCAAAATAGTATCAACAATATTTAAAGGCCTAGATGGAACAAATGTTAAGCCCTTAGATAAAAAATCAATCATATCAGTATCAAATTTCGTGGTACTGAAGTTGTACAATTTAAAGTCACCAGAGTTGTTTGAAACTGTCAACTTGTTGCAATGCCAAGTTATAATCAGTATCAAGTACCTGTTGGTCTTCAGTAGTACATAAAGTTGACAGGTAATCGTCACATGAAACAGAGTCACATGCTACACGCTTGTTAGGAGAAACACCAAGTAAAGTGTCATAGTGTTAAGACTTGGCCTTTAACTTGTTGTTCCTCCATTCCACATTTGTTTGTAATGGTTGAAAGTTCCTTATCTTCGGCTTCACCCCTGTGTAGGGGCGCTGCTGAAAATTTGGCTGCGAGTCAGTGTAGTTGTGATTCTGCTGACCACTTCTCAACCTCTCACTCCATGGTGTCCCATTTACTTCACCCGCATCTAAAATCTGGTCCGGTAAAGAGTCAGTAGTAGTGTTTTCCGGACTATGGGGATTTTGCCTTGTGCTGATGGATGAACGAGGAAGTGTGGAAGTGTGGTGGTGACCACCTTTAATTAAAACACTCTGGTTAGTAGAAAAGATACCCTTTTTCCATACTTGGTCAGGTGGAGGGTTAGGGTAAGCTGATCCTTGCTTATAAGCATTACAGTCCCTATAGAGTTTCTTAATTTTGTTTGATTGTAATTTTATCATGTGTTCATTAATGCTTGATACTGTGCACTCATATTCATACTTGTATCTGTGAAACTCTAGGTCTGTTATTGTTTTATCCAGGTCTATTAAAAATGATGAAAGTTCCTCAATCCACAAAGTGTAGTGTTTGACTATTAAAGCAATAAGTTCTAATCCTTGCCGGCCAAACAAGTTTATCAAGTCTTTGTGGAAGACTGAGCCGGCTTCTAGTCCAGTAGGGTATGGCGCACGCCTAAGACCCTTAGGTACTAATTTCGATTAAGACACTCGTTAAAGTAGGAAACCTCTAATTGCAACTTTTTAAGTTTAAATAAATAAGCATCAAAAGATTTTAACTTAATAGTCAAGTTACTCAAGCTGCCATTTTCATTGTTGTTGTCATAGAAAACATTGTTACTACCACTAGTGGTTGAACTAAACTCGTTAAAGTAATATGAGTTATTAAGCCATACCGGTCGTGACTCTGTTGACTTGTTACCTTCATTTCGCGATGGTAAGCCTTGGCGTGGTGGTATACCCTGACGCTGCATGTCGAGGTGTCCGTCACCAGATGTAAAACAGGTTATGTTCCCATGTTTGGCGTTAGTCATTCTATTTAAAAGAACTGTATTACCACCGGACGATGAAGCAGGAACTAGTTGTGCAGTGTCAGTTTCTCCTACTAATTCAGTGCGTAGGTTTACCTGGTTGAGTGACTCACACTCTACTGGACTGTTCACCTCATCCGGCTCGAGAGTCTCCTCCAAACCTGATTGATTCATACCAATAATAGTCGGAATAGTGGACAATGGCCAACTTGCAAAGTTGTTAACCACATTACGGGATGTACAAACAAAGTTGTTATTCTGTCTGGTGTCTCCAACATTGCATTCCTGAAGTCGTGGTTGAAAAACACCAGATGTAAATAAACTTCGGAAATCACGATGTTCAGCATCAAGAATGTCCATTCGCTTTAATAAGCACTCGATCTTCTGCTTAATCAAGTCAAAAGGGCTGCCCACGACCGGATAGTCGGTATCATCCAATAAGTCCTCGGCAGTACCAATAGATCTTAAAATTGCTGGTGTATCTTGCGGTTTAAACGTACTGTTGTCGCTACCAGTACCTCCCTACCTGCTTGCTAAAGATAGCCGCCTTCTGTGTATATATGATGAAAATGAAGTAATTTCAACTTGTAGCTTTTAGACACTGTAGACTGCCCACTCCACCAAGCCACAGCAATGATCACTTTATTGTGATTAGCTAATTGCCCTTTGCTTTCATTCACAGAGTACCCAAATAGATATACACTTCACCTGCAATATGCGATCACCAAATGTGGCATTAAAAATGGCCACATTAGTCTATTTCCACTTGTTGTAGACTACCCAACTTCTATCCCACCTTGCCATAATAATAAAATAAAAAGAAAAATAAACATGAGTTTAATCTGCTCAGGGTAATGTCTTATTTCTTGCCAGTAAATTAATGAAAAAGATATACTTACAAGAGAAAACCTTCTCTGAAGAGAACATCTTCTGCTTCTGCTAGGATGTAATCAAATGGATAAAGATTCATGGGAAGGCAGTGAAATTGGTTGCTAAGAGCAACTGATTTATGGTAGCTTAGAGGGGATAGTAATATAACTTGGACTGGCTACCCATCTTCTTTTGCTATGTTCTTGCAGTACAGGTAGGAAATCATGCTAATAAATAGCTTGAGTTCTCTTATCCAGGTTTGAGTTCCCATTTATATTAATGAGAAGCAGGGTAGTTACTTGATTTCTGCACTTACTGTATTAGCCTATTATTTATCTACTGATGTCCTGAGCAAGAGAACATTTTATATTAAAATCAGTTTCATACTGAAATAAATAAAAAAAGATATGTTAAAACTAAGAACACTTGGTACCTACACCAGCTGTCCATCACTGTGAAATTTGAGTATTCTCTGTATCCTCATGTAGGGGTTCAGTACAGACCTGAAAATAGAGCGCTATCTTTAAGCAGGGCTTTCTTGTATTTGTTTGGAATTCTAGCTTCTTTCTCCTGACTGATTGTCATAGAATGAAAGTGATTGCATTCCCTCCCACTAATGAAAACATGGTGAAATAATTGACTTTGTTTGACATATAATAATGGTACATGCTTTGTTGGGCTTTTATAATTACTTTTTATTCCTTTTAAATTTTCCACTCCCATGCTTGTCCAATATTAGTTTCTATTTCCTCTCTTTTTAGAGCCTGTTTTTAATTTTCTTCCCTTTCCCAGAGCTGCTGGCATTATAGGCATTCCTCACAATGGTGCCATGCATTTTTAATGTAGTAGCTGACCTACTTACAATCAGTGTGATAGCCTTCTTGGCTGGTCAGTTTTCTGATTGTTTCTGAAGGATTTGATTCTTGCCCACCCCATCTTTTGCATTATGCTTTTCCCCTTCCTACTCACTACCTCACTAGCTGGCTGTTCTGCGCAAGATATAATCAACTATGTATTACCCTGTAAATCACATCAGTTACTTCCTAATATTTCACAAGTTAAACATCAACAAAATATACCTAATTATCCCTAGTGTTCACAGCTATAGACATTTCTACTGTTTACCTGAATCCTCGTTTGACCTAAAGAGCTCTTCAACACAACACAACCCTAGCTGGTACCTCATTCAAATAGTTGTAAATTTTTATACCATAACAGAAGTTAACCCAGCCAACACAGGCACTGTCAGGTTACTGTGGGCCAGACAATGAAAATGCCTTGGCACCAGTGAGATAGAGCACATTACCATGTATGTATGTACTAGGCTGTACTGTACAAAAGAAAACTCAAAAACTCCCAAATTCGGAATCATGTAATATCCACCTAGGCTCAATGCCTCCTACTACTCTACACAATAACATATAACAAGTTCCTAATAACAGCTCTAGAAATATTAATAACACAAGACTTGCTGCACCAAAATACAAAGATAGAAAATAGTCTCAGTACAAATATTATCTGTAATATAATTGAATAGATACCCCTGACATTTTTATTATTACAGAAATGTGAATAAAGACCAAATAAAAACTTGAAGAACTCAACCCACATGACTGCACTCTTGTCTAATAAGACAGGAAAATAAAAAGACAGGTTGGGTTACAGTATTGACAGAAACTCACGCCAGCTATGGATCCCCTTCAGTTAACCGAAACGGCACAACGCCGAAACACAAATCACCGACACCAACAGACCGACAACACAAAATACCGACAATACACACAACCATACATGCACTAACCGTAACCCAAACCCTAACCCTAAGGTCCGACACAACCGCACACTTACCCTACCCGCACCCTAACCCTAACTCACTTAACCCACCCCTAAACCCACAGTCCGTCACTATCACACACACACCCTACCTGCACCCTAACTCTAACTCACTTAACCCACCCCTAAACCCACAGTCCGTCACTATCACACACACACCCTAACTCACTTAACCCGCCCCTAAAACTACAGTCCCTCACTATCGCACACTTACCTGTCCGCTCCCTAACACTAAATCCCTCACTCTATCGCACACTTACCGAGTCCGTCGGGTTCTCACCTTGTCGGTCATCTGCGTTGTCGGTGATTTCGGCCCAACGGATTCCTTGTCGGTGAAGTGAGATTTTGGGCATCTAAAGGGGATCCGCCAGCTATACACTCTTCGAGAAACAGTGCCCGCAGGGTGCAGGCAAAGGATATGTCATTAGTGCTGTCCCTGTTAATCCTTTAACCTTCTTGGCCTTTACATAACACTTCAGAGAACATACTTGAAGATAACCTAAATTGGCCCTGTAACACCAGCTCAGAAATCATATGTGGCCAATTCCAAATGATAAACCTCCCCACAGGTATTCTGCTTTGACAAGGATGTCCTTTTCTTAAATATGAAGATGTATCTGCATCAATTAACTTTGCTAAAACACTCCTATATAAAACTGTTTATCATTTTCCAGTTCATATTTAGTAACCTGAGAATAATTATCAGGTACTGATGTAATGTTAATTTTTAACACGAGACTGCTTCATCCATTAACAACTAAAGCTCCCCTTTATCTGTCTCGGTCACACCAGAACTGTTATCATTTTGTAACCCTTTCAGGACATATTTTTCCTTAGCAGACATGACATTTAAATCTAGTTCCATTATCTAACAATTTCCTAATTTCAACTTCATGTTTTAGAAGTTGCTATTTCAGGTAGCAAAGGGTGATTAAAAGCACTTGTTTTACTCTGCTTATTTTTATACTGTCTATTTGCATTGTCAGATATATATATTTAATATTCATCTTACCTGTAATTTTTTTCAATGTGGTGATAGTCTTTGCTAATTCCACTTGTCAAGAAAGTACAAACATCCATCTGTTTAATCACCTGGCTTCTTTATTTTATAACGTTTTAGAATTCACAATTTTGCACCCTAGACATTTACTATTTAATGTGTCTTGTCACTGACACAAATGTATTAGGTGGTAGGAGTAGTGAGCACTTCCTTCCTTAGTTCCGTTGTGACTGTAGTTGACCATTCAGTAAAATGATTCAATTTTAGGTATTACTATAACCAGAGAGGAAGGCAAAATTTAATTAATACATAAATTAAGAAAGATATGAATAACAATTACTTGCTGTATTACAACATGCACCCAGTACATATGAAAACAATTTAGGAAAGGAGCAAGCAGTGAAGATGAACAATGTAACATCAGATGATAACATTTGTAAGAAAAAGGGTTAATGATCAATAGAGTTTTGGAAAGGACCTGTCCACTGGATATTATTAATTTAAGAGTGGAAAAGCAAATGCTTTTAGAAATATGAAAGATTAGCTTTAATCTAGATAGAGTTATGGCTATGGTTTTATCATTTACTTTAGAAAATGAAGCTTTTAAAATATACAAAATATACCGTACGGTAACTGGAAAATTGTCAGTGAATGTCAAACATTTTGTAAAAGGTTAGAAGAGAAACCTGTGTTTGTTAATAAGGAATAATTATAAGGAGCGATTTTCAAAGAATAACTCATTGAACAGTGATGCTAGAATTACAGATCTCTTTCAATGTAGAGGATGTCAACAACACCAATATATGAATAAATAATGGTTTGTATTGTAAAAGATAAATACTATGATATATAATGTTTTACATGCAGGTCCACTTATGTGGTGTATGTGGCTTTATTTTCTAAGTGTCCAGCATTTTATGCAGACAAAACATCTCTTGAATTATATTGTAGAAGTTACTAATATTCTGCATTGCTTAAGAGCTGATACTAATGCTTTATGCAAGTATTCATTGATATGCAGTGGAGGAAAATGTATTTTCTGTGTTAGATTATATTATTTTAAATTTAAAGAGTAGTGATTTAGACAGTAAATTTGAACGCAAGGAATATTAGCAAATTATACATGAATCAATTATTATTATTATTATTTTTTTTACCTTTGTACTGAGGAAAATAAAACTGAAAGTCGCCGTGGTGCAGCGGTTAGCATTGTCGCCTCACAGCAAGAGGTTCTCCCATTCGATTCTCGGCTGGATTGCCTTCTCTGTGGAGTCTGCATGTTCTCCCTGTGGGCGAGTGACGTTAAAAGACTTGCAGGTAGGTGCATGCATGAATGGGCATGCCTTCTTTGAAGGTTGGGCTTTGGGCTGGCAACTCGGCACCGTAAAAATCCACTGCCAGTCATTAGCGGATGGGAGTTCCGCTGTGGCGACCCCTAACTGGGAAAAGCCGAAAGACTGGCGAAAATAAAACTGGGACACTAATAACCTAAGTGGTTCTTTTTTGTGGTGATGTATTTAAAGTCATGTTAATGTATACACAATCTGAAGTCATGTAAAAGACAAATTACCCACTGTATGTTTTTAACTGTTGGCATCAAAAGTACCTTAATTGTGTGTATGTCTGTATACATACATATGTCTTTAAGTGTTTAGACTGTTAATTGCTATTTACCACATTTCAAGCTGCTCTAGGGCTGCCTAACTTACAAAAGCTCATCAAAATGTCTTCTCAAAATTGAAACAAACATATCACAAATGTTAAGTTACCCTTGGCTATCTTGTTACAACCCATCATTGTATTCGCCAAACAAACAAAAAAAATCTCATCCATACTTTTTCTAGGTTCACATCCCATCTAGATTGATAGCCAGTGATCCATAAATTGAACTCCTTGAACTTTAGCTTACCATATACAAGACAATCTACTAGCTTATAACATAGTGAAAAAAAACCTTCAAGTGTCCAGGTAATCATGTTAGATAGACTGTAGCACATTTACCTTTAATATAGGGTATCCCCAAAGATTTTAAGATTTGATAAATACTAATTCCTTGGATCAAATGTTTGGCAGACCCAACAGAGGTAAAAAAATTCTGAATTTAGTCCTCATTAATATTTCCTCTACCTGTTCCACTCCACTAGTCTGTCATTTTCCAGTTAAGTTAGGCCGTAAATTAATAAGATTTACTCTCAAGAACCACCATACCCCTTGTAATCAACGTTTCTGTATTTAAGGATTTCAAAAGGGTGAACCTTATACAATTATATTATGAAATCTGAAAGCTTACCACTAACAACACTACCAGTGACTTTGGCTCAGCAATCTGCCTCATTTTAGAGTCTTATATCCATATGGGCAAATGTGTGCATCTAGCAGTCCCAACTACAGTAAAATATAATGAGAAATTTAAAAAACAACCCTCCAGTGATCAACTAACCTAAACTTTACAACAAGAGAAAAAAAAAACTCCGTAAACTGTACAGTAAGGCTGAAACTCATCAGAATGAGGAGAGAACAAAAATATCACAAAAAAACTGAAAAGCACTATAAGAATCAGTAAAACAAACTATGAATAGAGATTAGCTTGTGGTGTGAAGGATGACTACATGTCCTTCTGTAACTATGGTGTAGCACATGGAGCTCAGTGATTACTCTTCAGTATCTAGAAAAGTACAGATCAGTTATGTGCTACAGTGGCACGAGGTCGATCTTAATAAACCATCAAATGACAGCCGCAGAATAAAATATTTGGTTCTCTCTGCTGTCCATACTGATAAGGTGTCCCTTCGTACAAACTTAGAAAGTAGCTAAAATAACAGAATGTGTGTTTGCCTGCATTTACTCTAAAGGATATGAATTCTGAAACTCAAATATGTAACTATTCAGTGACTTCAATTCTCCATTTTTTTGTCTTAAAATCATGGACTTTGAGGAAGAGGCCGGACAAATGAAGCAAAAATCTGGACAATTTAGAGGCATGGAAGGTGAGTGTAAACATAAGGTCTATATGTTTGTTACACTGCCTTTCTGACAGCACTCACTAATTGGCTAAGTGCTTTTATGGCTTTGAAAGCGGGCAAAACACTTAGTATTTTTTTTCTTTTTTTATTGTAACTAGTAGTACACAATTTATTTTATTTATTTTACATTTGTTGACCGGGAGTGTCCTGCTAAGCTATTGCCCTTTTTCAGCAGAGGCCTGGGGAGAAAAGCTGCAATGATATACAATGCAATAAAAATAGCAATACAGATACATTTCAATAAAAATAGCAATAGAGAATTTTGGTAGTTAAATTACGTATATTGTTGACAGATAAATCAGTACTATAAACAAAAAGAATGTTAAAAAAGTAGAATAAGCTATATGTTTTTGGTTTAAAAAGAGAATTGAGTAAATATAAGGTTTTGTATGCAGAGTAGCAGAAACTTAAAAGGTTACATACGAATTTCAGGGAGCAGAGTATAGAAGAAGCTTTGGAGGTTGCATAGGAAGCATAGGATGAAGTAGTTAATGGTAAGTTTTAGTAAGTTAGTTTGACTGTATTATAAAGGTAGATAATATGAACATGAAGCAGATAAAGCTCCATGCACTATAAGAATTATGATTGGGTCTCTGATCATAACCTTCAGTAATGTGACATGGATGCCAAGATTCACCTCTCGATTGCATTTCTTGGCATCCATGATTCAAACACATAATAAACTGGTTATGTTCAGTGACCCAGTTATAATCCTTTATATAAAATAAGAGATAACATTGTTCTGATCTTTTTTTTTTTTTTTAATGAGACCACCACCTACCCTCTCTAAGGTATTTATTTTTAAAGTGTTATCAGAAAACAAAAACACTTCCTATAGGTTCATAGGTTGGTACTAGGCTATCGGCCCTAGGGCCTATACAAGCCTAGCCATAACAATTCCCTGGCTATTTCTTCCCACAGTATTTACTTCCCTGGACCCCTGTCTAGCAGGGCGACTGGCGTAATCCCTGGGGTGAATTTCCTATTTCCCATCCAATCATCAAGGTTCCTTTTGAAGAGGGCCAAAGAGGCTTGACATGTATGGGCAGTCTATTCCAGAGTATGGGGAGTCTCTGGGTCAGGAACCTATCCCTCCAGCATGTTTTGTTTATTGTGATGACAGGGTTTAGATCCCTGGAGTGTGTATCTCTGAGGTATTGGCATTTCTTTAAGTGTAGCATGTTCAACAGCTCTGGGTTTGACATGGCCTTGTATGTTAAGCAGAGATTGCCTCTGACCAGATGATATGTATAGGTGGAGTTTTTTTAGACGGTCAGGATAGGGCATCTGCTTTAGGCCTGTGATTCTTTTAGTGAGGTATTTCTGCGGCCTTTCCAGTTGTTGCAGATGTCTTGAGAGGTACATACCAAACGAGGCATTGTATTCTATAATGGGTCTAATGAGGGATGAGTACAGTGGGACAATGACCTCCTTTTTTCTGGATGAGAAGCCCTTAGTGATGATGTGTGCCACATAGAAGAATTTTCTGACTGTTGTGGTGATGTGGTTATCGAAGGTGAGACCACTGTCCACCTATGTCCATAGTTTCATAGTTCCTGACAATATAACTGGGTGCTTGTTAAACAGACTGTAGCCAAACCTCTCTGTATACTGTTTTAACCTAAGCCTATCAACTGGCCATGTTCCTTCGTCCTGGAGCACTGCTGCGATGATACTCTTCCTTAAGGGTGGTCCTACCATGGACCCTGGAGATTACAGAATAGTCAGCCTTATGAGTCTGACGTATAAAACTATGGCTCATATCATTACTGATCTCATTAATAAGAATATCGGGAATTTCATTAGACTTAACCCCCAACAATTTGTCTTTTTCATCAAAGGAAGATCATGGCTGTTAAACCTTTTTCATTTTTCAAGAGGGTCACGCAAGCTGTTAACAATAGTTATACTGTACACAGAGCTTATTTTAATCTGATGAAAGCATTCAGTACCATGCAATGTCTGAACGGAATAGCATTCTTAAACATAAGTCCTTGTGTGTTGAGATGGATAGCCTGTGTGGCAGGTACCTCTTCAAATTATGCTATGGTAACTAGTAGAGTCTCACAGGGATGTGTACTTAGTCGAAGAAAAACACAAATTACACCAGCAAACAAGCAGCAACTTCTATTTTAATACAGCAACAGTGTTCTGGCAGTTCGGTGTTTAGTACATGTGTACTTAGTCCTCTCCTATTTGGCATCTTTTTCTGTGATCACAAAAATGATAACAGGACATTTGGTTAACCAAATATGCAGGTGACTGCAAACTGGGTGTCATTTCAAAACATCCTGGTGTAGAATAATGGGTTTAAATTGAACACAAAAAATGTATTATTGGTATTTGAAAAACAGAATTTGCCCACATCATACAGTATACATAATGCACCCTTACTAAACCAAAAGGTAGACTGGGACCTGGATACTTGGATTAATAGTTCCACTAACTTGGCTCATCATGTGTCAGTTGTGGTCAAGAAATCCTGTTTAGCACAACTAATAGCCAAGGTTGCTTTACCTACATCTGAAGATGTTATTGTTCCCCTATTTTCAGCACTGATCAGAGCCATTAATAGAGTACTGTGACGATCCCTGTGGTATATACCTCCCTTAACCTAAATATTAAATTGTCATATAACTAGTATCTATTTTTTACTAATATTTTCTTATTATCCCTAATTTGTACCAGTCTCCTGTATTAATAAAATGCTGAGTATTAATTTAATTAATTAATTCTGTGGTGCCTGCTTTATCTTATTCTGATTACAGATTAGCCAGAACTTATTATGGAAAGCAGTGATTTGTAAGGTACAGAGCGAGTCATGCGGTCATACGTAGGCTGCCAGTTCATTGCATATCACACAAACCCCCACCCCACACACATATATACATACCTATGGGCAGTTTAGAGGATAACCAGTTCACATACTGACTTTAAAAGTCAGATTTATTTTTTGAGTAGGCTGAATATTGATTTACCATTGCTTAGTAAATAATTATTTCAACTGTAGATTTTCTTTGTATTATTTTTGAAGATTGTAAAATCATTGTTCTTAAAATGTTTTAATACTTTGGAGCTTTTCTCCCTGAGCCTCCATTGAAAATGGGCACCCACCCAGTCGACCTTCCAGTGATCATATGTTAGTAAAATAAATTATAACAGCTCCTCCCTTTTTAACTTCTGTCATTCCCATCACACATCTCTAATTTTCTTAACACTTATTAACCATTGTAAAGCACAGTGTTTGAACCCCTATATGCTGTTTCACCAATCTCTGCATCCTAACATCACATTTATTTTATTTTATTTTATTTTATTTATTTATTTTACATTTGTTAACCGGGCTAGTCCAACTGGATACATGTCCATTTTCAGTGGAGGCCCGAGGATAAAAGCTCCACTATCTAAAGCATAATAACAAAAATCCATTCAAAGTACATTGGTAATTTAAGACAGAACTAAAGCAGGCATTTAAAATTACATAGGGAATAAGACACAAGTAAAATAAGCATTTAGGCTATCTTTTCAGTAAGTTCAAAAAAAAATTAGAAAGTTACCCACACATCCTTACATTTTTCTTAACTTCTAACAGCAACCCGTTTACAACATTCAGCACAGTCTTCATATACCTATAAAATGATTTAGTAAAAGCTCCTTAATTTGCTTGTGAGTTTATCATACAGTAGTGTGTATTGACTGTTTAATTTCTCCAGAATTTTGGGTTTCTAATACCTTGGACACCATTCCTAAATTAGGGTACAATTAGAATTCATGAAATTAGTATGGTTTCAGTCTTTGATGTTAGCCAAGAGTGTTCTTACCACCTGCAATGTGCCCAGAAGTGCCTTCTTTTGCAGTTCATACGGGGTTACATGTACTGATAGCATATTTAAGTATGATTTTAACTTTTTTATTAGTCCTATTGCCCCTACTACTGTTGGAACTTTGTGGGTAACTTTCTACAACATTGATCTCATTTCTGTTTGCAAACCCTGGTATTTTATAACTTTGTGTCTTTCTGTATGTAAACCACTTTAATTGCTTG
Organism: Protopterus annectens; assembly: GCF_019279795.1. Lineage (NCBI taxonomy): Eukaryota > Metazoa > Chordata > Ceratodontiformes > Protopteridae > Protopterus > Protopterus annectens. The sequence goes on from NC_056735.1 coordinate 1,412,587,695, forward strand.
GTGTCACAAATGCAATGATCAATGCTACTTCTGTCTTTTTCTCTGGAACTACTATGTCTGGTTTTCTTGTATCCTTTTTTTGAACTGTTGGTAATAGGTGATCCAGTGTGATATAAACTTCATCATTCTCTATAATGCTTTATGGTTCATGATTCCAGTGCTTCCCAGTGCAATAGTCTTGCCACATTATTTCATCTTTCAGTGTACAGACTCTCAGCCATAAATGTATCATACCCAAGAACAAGAAACAGAATGAGTACCAGTTCTGTTTTACAGAACCTACATTTGTTGTCTCTCCCACTTCTATAGACTTTGTAAACCAAGGTTTAAGTAGCTCACTGTCTTTGGCAGTCATTATTAACCTTTCATCTTTTGGCTTCAAGTTACCTCTTCTTAGCCATCCCTCTGTCAAATCTTGATCAACTTGATGCTGGTCCAGAAGATCTCTATACCTGCCACTGTATTTGGACTTTCAAAATTTCTTTCCAATACTAACTATATATACCACTGAATGAACAATGAATTTTTCATTTGTCAAAAATTGTTCTATACTGCATCTCAGTTGTACTTTTTGTTGAAATGGTTATATACCAAGCTGAGTTAATTTGGGCAAATAGCTGTATTTTTTTTACATTTTTTGTATTCTGTATCTTGATTGTTAGGGTTTTCTCCATTGACCTTCACTGAAAATGGGTCATGATCCAGTTGAGCAGACTAGTTTACTAAGAATATTGAAATAAATGTTGAAGAAACAAAAGTATTAGTTGACAGAGACAGATTTTTTTCTCGCTACATTGGATTTAATTTTGAAATCCAAAACAAACACAGTAGTTATCATGCCAAGCCTAATAAATAACATACAAACAGAAGAGATACATGGCAGCATTCATAGTCCCACACTGTAGGTGAACAGAACAGAGGTCTGCGAATAGCCGTGGTGTGCCTGTTGATAAATGAGCAAAGAGCGAACAAGTGGCACTGGTTTCAGAATTTCTCAGCAAAGAAACATCCACATCAGTTTCACGTAGCTGAAGTGGCATAAAACGAGTAGAAACTAGTCTAATTAAATGCAGAGAATTCATATGAAACTAAAATCATGATTATTATAAGGTATTTTCAGTTGGAGGCTGCAGGTGCTGTCATTTGTGGATCACTTGAGATTTTCTATGAGAACCTGCAGTGAAATGAATTGTGTGCTGCTTGCCAGCAGCTTACCTAAAAGGTTTCTTCACTTTATTGCGAAGGACATTCTTATGTGGACACCCTGTTTTTGCTTTTATAAGGTTGGAACGTGGGAAGATAGGAAAGTTTAAAATAGAGGAGAGAGAAGTCAAGAGGAACACATTAAGACGATTGTGCTGGAGGAGGTGGGAGAGGAAGGGCACTAAGTTTTCGTGAGTCCTCCTCTTTCCTGGTTTTTAAAGGGGAGGTTGGGAAGGAGAAAGGGTAGAGGATGTAGGAGAGAAGATTAGAAAAGAGTGAAGGAAGGCAGAAACAAATCTAAAAGACAGATAAGACAGGCAGGAACACCACTGTGGGCTGACAAAATATATAGATGGCAGATGGACACAAAGGGAGGATGGACCTGGAGGGTAGAGGGCTGGAGTGGCTCGATGATGGAGCTAACTGGGACAGTGAGTCTTGTACCTACTGGAGATTGAAATGGGTGGAACCACCTTCCATGGTCCTGTTATCCAATGCCTTAACAAAGTTCTGAATTTCTGGAGCTTAAAGTGCTGGCTTGCCAAGTTACCTCAAGTCCTGAATTTCTGAAGCTCATGGTGCTGGTTTACCAAATTTCGTCATGGGAGCAGGAAAAAGGGATGGAGCCACTGCCCCCACCCTGTGAAAACTTCTCCAGACAGGAGGGGGAACTGGAGATCTTTCCTGGACCTGGGAGGCTTGTGAATTAGCTGATTCAAGTGCTACTGGGCCTAGAGAGAGAGAGAGAGAGACAGACAGACAGACAGACATAGACACATTGAGACAGCAGTGGTCTCATAAGTGCTGTTAATCAGTTGTGTTTACTTTAAAACAGATAAATAAGCATTTAATCAGTAAATCATAAACTGCTGTTAAGCAATGTTACATATACTATGGGTACTAATGGGATATGTTACATATACTACGGGTACTAAATTCTATCAACCACTTTTTCATGGTACTACTACTTGCGTGATATGATTTAATAACTGCTTTAAGTTGTGAAATGAAATATCAAAACCAATCTGCAATGAAGTATACAGCAACAGTAAATACTGATAACTACTATTTCAATCACAGGTAATACTTTAACTGCCAAAGTAGTCATTATTGATGTACTACAATTTCTTCTGTTTCACTTTAACATCCTTGATTTTATGTAATGACTAATTATTGATGATTTGGCTATGATAATCTGACAAAATGAAAAGTAGTACTGAATGAATTAATGGTACTGCATTTTTGAATGCTATGTTCTTCAGAAAATAAAGTAGCACCAGCTGGGCTACTTTCTGCTTGTGTTGGCTACATTCAATTTATTTATTTATTTATTTATTTAACATTTGTTGACTGGGAAAGTCTGACTAGGACAGAGCCTATTTTTAGCCGAGGCCTAGGGAGAAACACTCCAGATGTGTGTCTTTGGAAATGTGGAAGGAAACCGGAGTACCTGTAGGAAACCCATGGAGGACATGTAGACTCCACCCAGAAGGCACCCAGCTGAGAATCGAACCGGAGAACCTCTTGCTGTGAGCGAACAATGTTAATTGCTGCACCACTGCGCTCCCCACTTCAACCCACTTCATTCCATCAGTTTATACAACATTGGGCTCCACCCTTCCACAAATGTCCATGATAAGTGTGAAAGAACTAAAAAGGTTTATTAAAAGCAGGGTAACTTGGAATTATTAGGAAAAGGCAGTTATCCATGTAATTCAGTTTGACCTCCTCACAGTTAGCCTGTATTTACTGGTAAGACATGACTTTTCTAATATTTGCCTGATTACTTGTGCAGTGCCTGGAATATGTAAGGTGCCATTTTCAGTGCTGTCTATAGCTCTCAATTGGCTTACTGCAAGATAGTGAACTTTCACAGTGGGTAAAGGCTAGGAACATGGTATAGGCCACCTACATTACATTAAGTGCTGATATATATTTGCTATTATTTAATACATCTTGTACCACACCCTCCCAGTAAACACATACAGCCACAAATGTTACTATTGCAGCAGAGGAATGCATAAGACAGGTAGTACTGACAAGAAAAATCAAACCCTCAACCCAGAAGTAATGATTCAGTGTGCTTATCACACTTTATATGTGTGTGTGTGTGTGTGTGTGTGTGTGTGTGTGTGTGTGTGTGTGTGTGTGTGTGTGTGTGTGTGTGTGTGTGTGTGTGTGTGTGTGTGTGTGTGTGTGTGTGTCTCTCTCTCTATATATATATATATATATATATATATATATATGTGTGTGTGTGTGTGTGTGTGTGTGTGTGTGTGTGTGTGTGTGTGTGTGTGTGTGTATATATATATATATATATATATATATATATATATATATATATATATATATATATATGTATATATATATATATATATATATATATATATATATATATATATATATATATATATATATATATATATATATATATATATATATATAAACATAGTTATATTTATTTATTTGACATTTGTTGACTGGGATAGTCCGACTGAGACAGAGCCCTTTTTCAGCGGAGACCCGGGGAGAAAAGCTCCAGTATACAGTAGAATAATACAAAAATTCTGCTATTTACACAATACTCAGTAGAAGAATGCAAAAATAGTAGAACACAAACTTTGCTAAATACACAAATAGAGTTAGGATTGTTAATTACATATAAATAGGGAGGCAAATGAGAGTTTTAACAAAGATACAGTTAGATGGCAGCTTTAAAGTTGTAATGGAGTTAGAGCAGATGGAGGGTAGTTGAGGGTGATGTAAATAGGATAAGTGGGGGAGCAGTGGGATTTGGGGGGAGTTTGCAGAGTTAGTGAAGAGGGGTGATAATGAGTTGATAGGATTTGTGGATTAGCAATTGTGAGGGTCCTAGTATGAAATAGGTGGCCTGCGAGGAGTTGGGAAGGATTTTATACATACTGTAAAGAGTTAGGAGAGAGCAGGTCTTGAGGTAAAAGGTAAGGGGTGGCAGGAAGGTGTGTGGGGAAGAGGGGGGGTTAATAGGGAGGGAGTATGAGATGGATAGTAGGCTGATGAAGGGAAGGTGAGAGAGGTGTGAAGAGACCAAGATGTGTACTCGGTTAAAGGGGGGAGATTGCAGGGGAAGTAGTGAGGTGGGTACGGTAGTATTTAAGAGAGATCTTGAAAGTATACATGAATGTATTGGTTTACTTTTAAAATTTCGACGTATCATTATACGCCTATGAATTATTTGAACTACAGATGTTCGAATAGTTCATATGTGTGCAAGCCAAATGATCGAACTATATATTTACGAATGTACTCTGCATTCACAAATATGAACATTCAAAGGGATGTACATGGATCGTGGTACAGTGCAGTTAGGGTAATACATCCCTTTCCTCACTGTAGTGTAATCTCTGAGTTGGAATATATAGTTAGGGGGGTGTGGAGGGGCACAGCCCCCCACATGGGGTACAGGGGGGCTTGCTCCCCTGCATATACGGGATATTAGGTGTAGTAGTTAGGGAGTTACGTCAAGGGTGGCATTGCTGGTAAGTGCCATAAAATGTCGTGTTCGACATTGTTAGCATTAACAGCTGATTTTCAACATTAGGACTGTTAGGTAATGTGTACTTTCGGCTATTTCGGCTAATTCATTCGCTGTTAAGTACCATTTTTTTGAGTTTCGATATTGTAATAGTAAACCATATGTATGTACATATGGATCCACTTCTTTAACTCAAAATACTGAAATCCTGAATTTCAGAATTTAGAGTTAAGATTGTCGAACCCTCAAAATCATGAACACTCACAGCATTTAACCTAACAAACACAAATAAATACATAACCCTCCCACCAAAACAACACAGACACTTCCAACACAAAACCGACAACACCATCATATATTTCTGCAAGGGGGGCAAGCCCCCCCTGCACCCCCACACCCCCACTACTTAGATATACCAACTACAAGGTCACACTAACCCGAAGAAAATGAAACACACACCTTCCTTCACTTATTCTACAGTCCCACTGCAGACAGCACATGTAAAGTCACTAATAACACACACAAACACGCTACACATGTACAAAACTCATCACATCCAGCACTCACTCCCATACACTGTCGCCCACCTACCCCAACCTACTACTGCAGCTCCCGACAATAACCACATATTAAAACATTAACACTAAAACCCTTAAAATCTCCGTATAGACACGAACATCACCCGCCATACCACACAATCCTTAAAGTGACAGCACACACTAAATAACACACCAACATAAACCCAACAAAGTATTGGTAAACCAAGATTCGAAATAGTGCAGTTTTGAAAAATTGCACTTTCGACATTGTCTACTCGAAATACTGAAATTTGAGATTTCAGTATTTCAAGTTAAAGAAGTGGACCTGTATATATATATACACACACACACACATATAGATATGTGAAGACACATATACAAAGTCTTTTGGCATACATGATCCGTCTTACAAGAGAGGAAGGTGTAATTTTTCCCTAATATGTAATTGCAGGTGACAAAATGAGACTGCAGTAGGGAACAAGACTCAAGACGATAAATAACCTCAGTCCTGGGGAGAATCACATCCACAGGGCTGCACTAAGGACATGTGAAAAATGTCTTCTTGGAAAAGGGAGATGAAAACAGGCAGAGATAGCCAAGGAGTGGAATCAAGTAGTGGTTGGCATAAATGCTCTGGTGGGAAGAAAACCGCAACATGGCAAAGCTTAGGAAAACCAACTTAGAAAAGCAATTCTTTGGGTCCACACCATACACTCCATACTTCAACAGGAATAACAGGACCAAAATCTCTGTGAACACACTTTATTCCAAACACAAAGAAATTTAAGTGCTTTCATCACCTGTGGAGGTATGGAGCTTATGGTGTGGACCCAATGAATTGTTTGATCAAATATACTGGCAATTTCATCTGTGTGGTTTTGTTTTAAAAGCTTAGGAAAAGACTGAATATCATGGTGGGACATGCCAGGGTGTAGAATATGTAGAATGCAGTTGCCCGTAACAACACTGTGGTGGCCTTCCACAGTCCAACATTTAATGCCAGATGAAGAGTACCTTCTTTCTACAAGGAATGATGACTTTGATGCAGATGAGGATGGTACTGGAGTCACCAGAGGTGGTGTGGACACCGGTACTTTCAGACTCCTGCAATGACCACAGTTAAGCAGCTTGGAAGGTTAGTATGCATTGGATTTCTCTACATTAATCTGTGATGTATTTGGCTTAACACCTGTGTACATATGTATCCACCAGATATGCAACCAGTGTCAGGTGCAAATCAGACTCTAAAGACAATGCATGATAAGTGTGGTCATCCTACCTGTATATAATAATAATTTCAACAGTCACAGGTCACTTTAACCACATCTTGACATATTTCTTCACAAGGTCATCACCAGAGATGAATGCACATTGTGTTTCAGCACTACTTTTTGATGCAAAGAGCAGATTGACTGTCTACAATGATGCCATAGCTCTCATACTCATGACACAGCATAAGGCCCATGGCACACAGTCGCAAAGTGTGCTAGCATGATCTCCTACATCATAGGTGGATAACTCCTTTGTCAGTGACATAGGCTCACGCACTCAACAGAATGAGGAAATGGCTTTATAGCAAGTTGTAACCCCAAGCTGCTCAACACCTTCTTATGTGCAGTCCAAACCCCTTGATGAAGAGACTAGCAGCACCCACTGTCACACCTGTACATAGAGGTGCCAGGTGAAGTCACAGTTCATAGTTAGCTCCAGAGACATGCAAGATCTTGATTGCTCAGAGAGTCAAGTAGAGAAGTTTAAAGTACTGTAGGGGTTTAATGTAAGGAATTTACCAGTTCATAGGAATGGTAGTGGCCAGGGTCAATGCTGTGATGATTCGTATGCACAGTATGGTTAAACACAATGCATCCATGTCAGCCCCCATGTGCACACTTTTTTAAATACTTACCAAACATTGGGAACACAGCTGGACGTGGATAGGGAACTGTCCACTCGTATGATTTACAAGTAGACCAGAGACCATGTGTATCTCAAGAAAGTATTGCAGGCATTCTTAATTTCATTCAAAAAGAGAGCAGCCAGGCATCATCGAACTTCTACACACAGATGTGCCCCTCATCAGGCTGGATAAGGAGAAAGTGACTGTAAGTTGTAGGCCAGGTGCCAGAATCTGCCACATCACCCATGCACTCAACTCCCTCAACAAGTACAACTATGATTCTGTCATAGTGCATGCTGGCTGGAATGACGAAGCGTATCTCTCTGGACTACATGAAGAGAGATATGATTGAGTTCACCAAATGTTTGTTCAAGGCAGGTATGTGACTAGCCTTAAGCAGCATTCTGCCATCACCCAGAATGATGTCTCAATACACACAAAAAATGATTGACTTTAACAATTGGCTTAGTTCCTGGTGTCATTCTATGGGGATCCAGTACATGTCAGCCTGGGAAGAAATGATTGACAGACCACGATGCTTTGCCAGACATGGCCTGCATCTGTCTCCCTTGGGCTACAAGCTCCTGGCAAAGGCTGTTGCCTCCCCCATAATGCCTTTTTTAGGCAATGTCTTTAGGTCAAAACTAACAACATGAGAATCTCATCTAAATGCAATTTAAAGGTCAGTATGCTGGACACTAGGAGTCTGAACATGAAACTGCACTCATTGCAAGCATTCTTAACTCTGGAAGATGCTGACATTTGTGCAGTCACAGAAAACTGGTTCAAAGTTGCAGAGAGCACCCCAGCCTTACCTGGTTAATCATCCTATCATACATACAGACCCAAACTGAGGGCAGCAAAGCCAAAGGAGGTAGTGTTTCAATATATATTAAAGATATACACACCTCCAGATGGTCAAACAGTATGAGACACAGGAGATGCTTCATGTGCAGTTAACAGTTGACAAGACTCCTATTCAAATCATATTTAGCTATAGGCCCCCAGTGTTGAATCAGGACACCCATGCCACTTATTTGCACCTCCTCGACTGTATTAAGATTCAGCCCTATACCCTGATTTTGTGTGATTTGTAACTACCCAACTATTGATTGGAAGAACTATTCGAGCCAGAACACAAATGCTTAAAGATTCCTTGACTTTATCAATGCCAGTGCCTTGGACCAGCTGTTTGACACCCCAAGAGGTGACAACATCTTGGGCTTGGTACTAACCAACACAGGAAACCACTGCAGCATCCCCGCAGTGTCATCATCCCTGGTAAGATCACACCACAAAGCAGTCACCTTCAAAGTCACCATCTCCCCTGACAACTCCCCCCCCCCCACTATGGTTAAACAAAAAAACTTCTCCATCTCTAGGGAACAAGTCATTACTGCCCTCTCAAAGGCTAAAAGCACAGCTTCCATGGGACCCGATAATATCTCAGGCTGCATCCTCCATCAACTCGAGCAGAAACTCGCAGCACCATTAGGCAACCTATTCAACCTAAGCCTGAGTACCAGTCTCATCCCAGCCAAGTGGAGGATGGCCACCATCATCCCTCTGCACAAAGGTGGAGCATCCACCAATCCAGGCAATTATAGACCCATCACCTAACTAGCCTGATTTGCAAGGCCATGGAGCACATTTTCATGGACTACATTAGCAAGGACATCGGCAACCTCCAAACGCTTGGTCTCATACAGTTTGGTTTTGTCAAGGGGAGAGCATGCCTGTTAAATATGGTAGACTTCTTTGACTCCGTCACCAAAGCCATGGACGAGGGGAAGACGGTGCATGCCACCTACCTTGACCTGGCCAAGGCCTTTGAGACTATTCCCCACTCAGGCATAATAGATAAATTATCCCAGCTTGGTGTAAATCTGTATGTGACCAGATGGGTAGCTAACTGGCTGACTGATAAAACTCACTCAGTCAAAATAGGGGAAGTTACCTCAAGTAGTAGATCCGTAATGAGCAACGTACCCCAGGGATCGGTATTGGGACCCTACCATTTGGGATCTACTTAGAGGTGCAAACCAAAACTAGAGGTCTATGGCTGACCAAGTTTGCAGATGACTGCAAGCTAGGTGCTGTCATCAACTCCCCTAGTGATGTAGACATACTACATGAGGGTCTTAACCCAGACAAATGACTGGTGCCAGAAGCACAGCCGCAAACTAAATGCTAAAAAAATGCATCATCGTCCCCTTTGGGGAGAGTGACATCTCCACAAATTATGACATTAATAACATCCTAAGCATGCAAGCAGTTGTGAGGGACCTGGGCACCCAAGTTGACAGCAATCTAACTTTTGACCACCATGTTGCCTCTATTGTACTGAGAGCTTTCTACATGCCTCACCTCATTAGTAAGGGAATTTCTTCCAGAATAAGGAAATCATAACTTTCCTGTATTCCTCCCTTATCAGATCCATCATCGAGTATAATGCCCCTTTCGATTTGTACCTCGCAAAGCACATGCAGCAGCTGGAGAGACCACAGAGGTTCCTGATTAGGAGAATGCAGAGCTTCAAAAATCTATCCTACATGGAGAGACTAAAAGCCCTATCCTACTCCATCTCATACAGACTCCTCAGATGTGATCTATATCTGGCATACAGAGCAAACTCTGACCCTTACCTTGATGAAATTGCTGCATATTCACAAGCCAAATTCCACCCGTGTGATCCTCACACAAAACCTCAACTTGGTTCCCGACATCAATAGGACTTGTGGGTGAGACAGATTTTTCTCCCAGAGACTCCCTCTCCACATCAAGAAGAGTACTTCATTATCCATCTTTAAGAGAAACCTAGATGACTGGATAGAAAATACACCCCTAGGATTCCACCTGTGTCCCTGCTGGACAGAGGCATCGGGTGCTGACTTGTGGGAACATGGGCTAATTTATTGGTTAGGCTTATAAGGACTTCAGGGCTAGTAGCCTAATAACTTGCTATGATCCTGTGGTAGAATCTCTCAGTGTGGGTCATGGCAACACAAAACACTTAGTTCACTGTTGAGAGGTTCCCCTGCATCCCGTAAATCCCATCAATGGAGCAACTCGGCATCAAGTTCATATGCCAGTACTTGCTCATGATCTGTAGGACCATCAACCCCACTATCTTTAGAGGAAAATTTGTATGATCACTTCAAAATATAACTTACACATCAGTAACATGGAAACCGTACTTACCAAAGTTACTTTCCACACTTGGCCACTGGTGCAGTTCTTCGTTGTATCTGAAAAATATTAAGCAGCCAATACCAAAAAAAAAAACAAAAAAAATGTATTTTTTTCAGCGCAAGTCATTTCTGCACTAACATTCATCATATTTTGGTCTTCATATTGCAGTGAAAAATGCCACTTTAGTCCTAAACACCTTTCGTAAGACCTGCTTTTCCACACTCACATCAACGCTTGCAAATATAACTAATATGTGCTACTTACCCCTCAACATTGTACAAATGGTGACTGATTTCAAATTACAAAAATATAATTCCTTGGTATATGGAAATATGTCTGATGTACAGTGTAAGTTGACTATGCATCTCTCTGCCTAGCTCATAAGTAATACTGCATGCATGAAGTATTATCTGTGTGAAATTTTTGCACTTTCCCAACTTGAGTGCCGTGGCCCACAGTTGGAGACTAGATGCCTCCTCTTTGCCTTTGCAGCCATATACCATGCATAACACTGACACAGGGGTTAACATACCACTGCCATCAGCTGGCCACTATCACCATCATCACTGGTGGGAGGAATAGAGGGAGCTGTATTGCCACTTTTGGTGAGTGGCTGTGGCAGTTGTGCACCACACCGACACATAATCATATTGTGCAGAATCCAGCATGTGGTAAACATCCTGCATGCAGTAGCAGAGTTATCCCCAGACTCCTCTAGGCAGTGGAACTAGGGGTTCAGCAGCCCAAACACTCCCTCAATGACTGGGACAAGGCAGTGTTGAAGCAGTCCTTAGCAGGTCCCTGGGGGTTATGGACTATAGTGTCATTAACAAAGATTTGGGCGAGTAGGCTGTATCACCTAGAAAACAAAACTTGGAGAGGATACTTTATGGGGGGAGGGGCGATTAGTCAGTAATATCTCTCCCTTTATATAGCTAAAGAAATGACTCCGATTGTTTAACAGTAGTAATCATACCAGCTAGGTGACCAGGAGGAATCCTGCCGTGCAGGAAGAGATGGTACAGTGAGCTTGTGCACCAAATATGGAAAGTGTGGACAGTGCCAGGATGCTGAGCCAAGACATTTGTGATGTAACCCAGTACATAACACACTACCTGGGAGTTGATGGAACGGTAGCCCTTCTTGTTCCAGTACCACCCCCCCCTTGATTCAGATGGGACCCTAATAGCAATATGGATGCAGTTTGTCATACCAGGTGCCTCAGAAAAGTATGCTATTCTGTAGAAGGTACTCATGGTACTGGCTTGGTTCTGAGGTGACACTGGGAAATAGATGTAGTGACCAATTGTGCTAAGAGTATGTAGAGGAACTGATGAAGTGTTCTTGAGGCAGAATTTTGTCAGATACTGGACATGCCCTCAGTTTGTTTCTGGAAGGTTTTTGTGGCAAGTACATTGAGGGCTATACATACCTTGGTATCCACAGGTATAGAAAGGCCTCACATTCCCCCAGTCCCCATTTGGTCCAATCCCCATTTGGTCCATGGGCCATGCAGACTTACTAATGTGCCTGTCTAGTTCAAAACTATCCAAGATTACCTGATCAGCAAGTTCAGATGGGTTAGCCTTTGACTGTATCTTCATCTTCTTGACCAGTGAATGTCTATGGGCACACCTAGTTCACCTAGTTTTGGCATGACTGAGGTGAGCACCTCATAACAAGAGATAGCTAAGCTTTCAGCAAAAGAAATCATCTTTGTAGATTGCAATGGGGAGTGAAAAGGTGTGATTTCCATTTTTATTGCTCTTAATGTGCTCACTGCACTTCCACATCAAAAAAGTGACTATGAATCACTCAAAAGGGGAAGTGCTCATAATTTACATAAGATAGACATAGATTTCTCTCATATTCATCATTTACACGTCATTACTGCCTCATTTACACACAACTTTCTTAGCCTGCTTCAAGCAGCTACACCTCAGTGGAGTTGCTGTTTTTGAATCACTTGTTAGTTGCACTCAGCTGATGCAAATACCTGCTATGTCTTAGCACATTAACTTTGAATACAGCACATACTGTAAACTCCATGAGGTTTATATTCACACTGAATTATCTGCAACTTTTGTGCACCACATTTAATCGCTATAGCTAGGCCATTAGCATTAAAATTATAAACTTGTGTATCTCACATTCCTTTTTGGACAGTTCATATGTTACAGTGATAATTTCAAATTAATCTTAACACTGCAGTAAGCATGCCATAGGCTATTCACATCAAGCATTAACTCATAACCTCCAGTGGAGCTCTGGAAGTTTGCACTGTAATCTCCAGTGGGAAGCTAGAATCAAATTATGTCCTCACTTTTCAAACAAATACATATATCTCAAACCATATGGATTACTAAAGAAGTGTAAATGGCAAACTCTTCAGCACATAGTGGAAATATTCTTTAGGTTCTAGGTCTTAAACTGGATTTTATAAGTCATGGTAAACCATAGTAACTATTATGTTTTTTTTATATATTTTGTAAACTGCTTGCAATATTTCAGCAGCAACTCATGTTACAACACATACTGTCAGCAGATGTTTGTTCAACCAGCTGAGAGCTTTCATATGAGGATAAGCATTTCTTTCTGCGGTACTTAATTGTCAAGATATTTAGAAAAACACAATTTATGACAATATAAATATCATATGAACAGAAATTAATATTTCTTTCCCTGCACTAGATGAATGTCTGCTATCAATACAGTTGATTTTGCCATTGTGCAAGTTTTAAGATGAAGACTTGTAGTACTTTTGTATGTAGCATGATTTTGGAATTATTAATTCAAATATGAAAAAGCAATGTTTAATGCCTAGAGGTGTCATTAGGATGGAACTGCAGAAGCACCTTGAGACCTCACTCTGCTGTAATGAGTTAAACTTGTATGTCATTCTTATAGTTTCATAGGTAGGTAATAGGCTATTGGCCCTAGGGCCTATGTAAGCCTAGCCAAATGGTACCCTGGCTTTTGCCACTCAGGAAAATTATTTTCCTGTGCCCCTGTCAAGCAGAGCCAAAGAAGTGATCCCCTGGGTGAATTTCCTATCTCCCATCCAATCATCAAGATTTTTCTTGAAGAGTGCTAATGAGGAGGTTTGTTTGATATAGATAGGTAGTTTGTCCCAGAGTACGGGAAGTCTCTGAGACCAGAATCTATCCCTCCAGCATGTTCTGTTTATTGTGGTGACAAGGTTTAGGTCCCTAGAGCGTGTAGCTCGGAGGGATTGGGATTTCTTTACGTGGAGCATGTCCAACAGCTCTGGGTTTGACATAGCTTTGTATGTTAGGCAGAGATCGCCTCTGAGTAGGTGATATGCAACAGAGTAAAGCTGGAGTTTTTTGAGACGGTCTGCATAGGGCATCTGTTTGAGGATGGTAATCCTCTTTGTGAGGTATTTCTGTGGCCTTTCCCAAAAGGGGCGTTGTACTCTATAATGGGTCTAATGAGTGATGAGTAGAGGGGAACAATGACCTCTTTTTTTCCTGGATGAGAAACCTTTTTTGATGAGGTGTGCCACGTAGAAGGATTTCTTGACTACTGTGGCGATGTGATTATCAAAGGAGAGACTACTGTCCGCCTGTGTCCCAAGGTCTCTTATAACACTTTCGGTGTTAAGTAGACTACCACCTATTTGGTAGTTCATGGGTACAGAGTTTTTACCAAAAGGGATGACAGTGCACTTTTTGGCATTGAGCTTGAGGCCATGGCTTTGACACCAGGCATCTGTCTCAGTGAGGCCCTTTTGTAGGATATCCACATCATTAGGAGATTTGATTATGGCTCCTAGTTTGCAGTCATCTGCAAACTTTGTTAGCCAAAGACCTTCTGTGTTAGCCTGTACTTCAGAGAAGTAGATACCAAACAGGAGAGGACCTAGGACTGAACCCTGTGGTACTCCACTTGTCACTGGTCTGAAGTTGGATTCAGAGTCTGCTGCTTTCACAGTGTGGGTTCGGTCAGTGAGCCAGTTGGCAACCCATCTTGTAATATAGGGATTTACACCTAGTTTAGTGAGTTTGTCTATAATTCCAGAGTGGGGGATGGTGTTGAAAGCCTTGGCGAGATCTAGATAGGCTGTGTGTACCACCTTACCCTTCATCTACAACTCTGGTGACTGCTTCAAAGAAGTCTATCAGGTTTAGGAGACATGATCTGCCTTTTACAAACCCGAACTGGGTAGGGTCCAGAGTTTGGAGATGACCAATGTCATTGTTTATAAGTTCCATGATGATATGCTCCATAGCCTTGCAGACCAGGCTCGTCAGGCTAATGGGGCAGTAGTTCCCTTCCCGGGGTCCGTGGTGGCTCCCCCTTTGTGAAGTGGGATAACTGTTGCTGTGTGCCATTCAGTGGGCACAAAGCCTGAGGTGAGGCTATGGTTGAACATGGTACTTAGGTGGGGAGCCAGTTCGTTCTGTAGTTCATGTAGAACGCAGCCTGGGATGTTGTCAAGTCCCATGGATGCTGTGTTCTTGGCTTTGGAGAGTGTGTTTTTTACCTGTGCAGCCGTGATTACAGATACTTTGCATTCTTCCAGTATAGAGATGGGCCCTTTAGGGGATGAGAGAGGGGTAAAGTTAGCACTGAACCTATCTTCCAGGATGTTGGCAATATCAGTTGTTTCTGTATATTTAGTGCCATTGTGCTGTAACTCAGAGCAGATCTGAGTGTTGCCATTGAGATTCTTGACATAGCTATAGAATGCTTTGTGGTTGTCTTTAGAATCAGTGGCGATTTTGTTTTCATAACTAGCTTTGGAGGATTTTATGAGGGATCTCAGCTTCTTACTGAGGCTGACCACAGAGTTCCTCCAATCATGGGATTTTTACTCTTTTTTGCAACAGTTTCTTTCTTCTGTTGTAGAGCTTGTTTATAGCAGGGGACCACCAGATTGGCTTCCTTTTTTGGAGGATAGCATCTTGGTTCTGTTAGGGATTGCATGATCCATGCACTCGTGTAAGTGCTTATAAAGTGCAATTGTATAGGATTCAGCAGTTGTATCTCTATTGTCCGTCAGCATCGGTGTCTTGATGTTTGCCACTTCTGTTTTAAGAAGCATGAAGTTGGCTTTGGAGAAATTTTTTATGGTGGTTTCCCTAATGGGGGGTGGGGCTGGGATGTGGATGTCTAGGGTGATTTGCTTATGGTTGGATCTGACCAACGAGGTATTGACCTCTGGTGTGGAACACCGGTTGCCCATGTTGGTAATGACCAGGTCTAGGATATTGCTGCCCCTGGTGGGGTTGTGGATAAGTTGACCCAAGGCATTGGAATTTATGAATTCCAGAAAACGTTGAACACAAGAGTTGGTACATGAGTAGTTTTCCCAGTTAATGGTGGGGTAGTTGAAATCTTTAGAATAATTTTTACATTTTGGAGCAGGTCATGTATGGTATGTTTCTTCAGTATCTGCTATTGCTGGAGAAGTTGATAAGGTTATTTACACTGGAGAAGCACATTCAGGAGTCTGTATCTGTCTTTTTACAACCCTCGACTATTGCAGTTTACACAGTTTGCTTTCTTGTGATAGAACCCATGGTAATTGTGATTGCTCATCTTCCTAGAACTTTTACTTCAATTTTAACATGTTTGTCTTGTATAAAACAAATTGTAGACATCTGTACATCTTATCTTCTTCATGAACTAACTTCATCTTTAGGTTGGAGACCCTGGCTTCTAAATTCTTGTTTTGCCACCAGTGAGTAACTGGCTATCCTTTGTAATTTCTTTCATCATAATATTTAGATTTCTGCTGATTTCTTTTTATTTCCTTTACTTTATGGTGATTTTTCAGGTGTTGGAAATCCATTAGGTAGTCTGCTTTTATTCTTCTATCCATTAACAAATGAAGTGGTGAGAAACTAAGTACTTGCAGTAGAGTAATTTCTGCATTCCAAAATTGTAAAACGACAAGCTTGATGACTCTTCTTCAGATTTTTCTCATGAGATCCTTCACTGTTTGGATAGTTCTTTCCACCTGTCCATTTGACTAAGAATATTTCAATGTGGAAATCATTTCTTATTTGCCATCCCTGTACAAATATTCTGATTTCATGGTTTGTGTATTGTGATCCAGTGTTGCATATGAGATCATAAATTATACGTTGTCTCAAGAAAATAGACTTTAATGCACTAATTGTTTTCACTTTTTATGTCTGATTATTATTGTGGGGAAGCTTTAATGATAATTAGCCCCACTGATAATGTATAACTGGGTTTGATAACATCTCATCCTTTGGGTTCTTGTCGTGGTACATATCTGCAGTACTTGTTCTGTTCTAGTTGACATAAGTGGCCACAGCTCTGTATTTGTTTGCTCTTTATTTGTGCTTTACAATTCACAGGTGTGATACATAAGACTTTACAATTGTTTTTACTTTTATCAGTTGGTTTGGAGCTGTTTATTTTATCATCTTTAAACACAAAATTGTGGGCATAACTTATCTCTTCCTTGAATGAAAAAAGACTGAGTTTATTTACTTATTGGTAACATTTGCACAGCCCAGCCTTTTCAGCTGATGATTTTTGCACAGCCTAACCTTTCACTGTAAGATCCTTCAAGTACTGCATTTTTAAGATAGCGTCAGTGCATCTCTGGAATTTTCACTTTTTCTTCTGTCATTGGTAATTACATTGTATTTCATTACAGTATGTTTCTACTAGTAGCTCTTCATACTTCTCTGGCAAACGTGCTTGCTTGGTTTGTGTATCATTTTCGAATCATAATCCTAGATTTAATAATATTCACTGCACTCTTTTATATGTGACTTGTTGAAGAACATTGTGAATATGTTTTGTACTTTGTAAGAGTTTATGATCTGTTTTTATCTGATATATTCATGGAATTTATCACATCCATATGTCATTGCTAACAGATGTTCATCATAATGATCACTGCTGCAGTAGCCTTAGCAATATGGGTTGTATCCTGCTAAAGATATAACAGCCTAACAGCTTCCAAAGCATCAGGGCACCTTCTGTGCACCCAAACTGTCTGGCAACTCAGGCTGTGCTGACTGAAAGGCAGTTTGGGTACCAAACCCTTCAGAGCTTTACTGATGTCAAGGAGTATGCTCTTCACAGTCTTTCGAGTGTAGATGGTATGCTTGTGCTGTTGTTTTGCTGGGCAAATAAGCTCCTTTTGGGGAGAAACTCCCATTCAGTTTTTTTTTTATTTAGTATTAATATTTTCTTTTTCAGGAAAGTTACTTTAAAGCTAAGAGTTTGTGTTTCAATGGAGTGTCATAAGACTGTACTGTATCTTTAAAATAGAGCACTCTTTTTTGTCAATATAAAAGTTATTTAAAGGAAATAAGAAACATTTTTTTCTTTGGAGAGATTGTGTTTATTATACTTTGTGGGGTTGGCAAAGTGTCTTGTATCTGCCTGTGAAAAAAAAATACTTTTAAAGACTTTTAGATTTTTACTGGCATTTGCTGATTCTTTTCCCCAGGAAAAAGGTACCATTTTCAACTTGAATATGGAACAATCTTTCATTCCCACAGTCGTTCCTTCTTTCTGTCACAAAAATAAAAGTTAAGCAAACAGCCTTTGCCATCACAGCAGGCTAGCAATTTGCCTCAGCCAGAGGTGGATGACTCTGCTGTGACCATTAGTTGTACTCGAGACCACACTTTTTTTTTTGCCCTGGATCCGTCTGGTGTAGCACCTACAGCCACTATGGAGTGGGGGTTAGCCATGTCTTCTGTGGCTGTTGGGGCCCCCTCATTGGTCAGGGGAGAGCCACTGTTTTTGGTCCTGGGAAATGAAACAGGGAATACTTCCCTATTTTGTCAGAACGTTATGCCCATCCCTGGGGCAGCTGCTGCTA
Organism: Protopterus annectens; assembly: GCF_019279795.1. Classification (NCBI taxonomy): domain Eukaryota; kingdom Metazoa; phylum Chordata; order Ceratodontiformes; family Protopteridae; genus Protopterus; species Protopterus annectens. The sequence continues at coordinate 1,412,605,880 of NC_056735.1, forward strand.
CCACTAATAAAACTGTTGGCTCCATTTTTCCTGTTAAAAATAAGTAGAAAACTATGTACATATCTACTCCTCTTCAGATTTCCTTAGACAGGCGTAATTTAGAGCTCAGGATTTATTTCAGGCCATTAATCCTTCTTGTACATTAGTTTCTGGTAAAAGAAAGAGGGTTACCTCTTTTCCAGTAGACACTCAAGATTCTGAATGTTGACAGGAGGATGAAGAGCTAGATGCACATTTTTTCTCCTCAAATTTCTGATTCAGACTCAGAGGAGAGCTCAGTTCTGACTCTCCATGTAGGGGGTTCTCTTTCTCTGAGACTATTTCCAGAATGTGCCTGGTTTCTGTGCCTCTCAGGAAAATATTATGAGCTGCTACAGAAGGAATTTTTAGAACCTGCACATATTCCTCCAGTTTTGTCAGCTTTGGAGAATGCATGTGTTACTACCTGCAATTTTCTTGTCAGCTGCTCTTAAAAAGGCAGATGGAATGGGTAAAGTTCCTTAATCGTTTAAGTTTTTATACACTTTTCCTAAACCTGATCCATCAGATATAGCTTTAGTTAATCTCTGTGCTGCTGAACACTTAGCTAATTCCATCCCTACTCTTGCTGATGAGGATGGGAATATTATTGATAAGTATGGTGGAAAAGTGTATACCTCTGCAACTTTGATTTTCAGAGGTTTGAATTGTCAGGATTATATGTTAAGGTTTGTTCTGACTAATTGCGAAAGGATAAGTAATCTGCAGTTTCTTTTTGTGAAGAAAAATCTGCCTTAAATAATTTAATTTCTTCTATTGTTTAAGTCACTGCTTATTGTTTATAGTGTGTATGTATCACTCTGTTGATACTTCATCCAGGGCTATGGACACTGGTACTGTTTTGAGGAGGTTTGCATGGCTGCATTCTCAGAACCTCACAGATGATGTTAAAAATTAGATTTTAAATTCTCATTGGGATAGAGATTTAGCTTGGTCTATCTGCTACAGAGGTGATCAAAACATGTGATGAAGGGGTAAGCTGATACAGGGAATCTCTTAAGATTTTCCAACCCTTCTTTTCAAAGTTTTCCAAGGGATTCTCTTAACTCCTCATTCGTTTTTTGTAAGAAACAAAATAAACAGTCTTAACAAAATAAAGGTAAGTGGATGTTTAAGAAGAAATGGCAAGGGAGTTCCAAGAAGAATTCTGGATACTCCCAAAACCAAGAACAGTCCAATAAGTCAGAATGACTATTTGAGACCCCCTTCACATTCTAGAAAGTCTGATTTTCTACTTTTCTCTTTGGCAACAGGTAGTTTTAGACAAATGGATTCTGAAGCTCTATCATCAAGATTTCAGATGGCAGTAGGAGAGAAAATGTTTCATTTCTGGGGGTAATTCCTCATTATCTAGACCAGACTGTGTTGTTTCCGCTTAAGTTCATGTCATGCTTCTTCAGGTAGTGATATAACCACTTCCTCTTCCCAGGTGAGAAAGGGGTTTTATTTAAGGATGTTTTTAGTGCGAAAGAAAGAAAATACTTGGAGACCCTGTCTGGATCTTTCTTTCGTAAACCTGTTTGTGATAGTGCTCAAATTCAAAATTATGTCCCCTCACAACCTGTTATCTCTTCTTCCTCATTCAAGTTTTCTTGTAGCATTAGATTTAACAGATGCTTATCACATTCCCATTCATGCAAACTTCAGGTGTTTCTTAAGGTTCTGTGTGTCTGGATCACATTATCAGTTTTATTCCTTATCTTTTGGGCTATTCACTGCACCATGAGTGTTCCCAAAGTATCCAGCCCCAGTTATAGTTTATCCTAGGCTACAGGATATCCATATTTTCCATATTTGGATGGTGCAGTGGTGCAGCAGTAGTGTCGTCGCCTCACAGCAAGAGGTTCTCGGGTTTGATTCTTAGCTCGAGTGCCTTTTGTGCAGAGTCTGCGTGTTCTCCCAGCATTTGTGTGGGTTTTCTCTGGGTACTTTGTTTTCCTCCCACATTACAAAGACATGCATCTGGAGCATTTCTCCCTGGGCTTCCACTGAAAATTGGCTTCATTCCAAGTTGGACTTTCCCAGTAAACAAATGTTAAATAAAAAATAAATAAAAATAAAATATTTAAACAACTTGCTTATCTTTGCAGAGTCTTTTCCAAAGTATCAGGAATCTCTCTGTCTTGGGTGAGAGATCTCTTACACAGGTCTATATTAGAAGACTGAATGTTTAGGTGATCGAACACCTAAACATCAATCTTCTGATATTGAACCGCACAATGTCGAACGTCCCAGGGAACACATCCCTCGGCCACAAAATAAAAAGCATTATTTACATCTAAATTAAGTGGGGGGCTTCCCCCACACCCCCCGATGTGGAGGGCTGTGCCTCCCACACCCCCCTTAACTAAATATACCAACTCGGAGATCACTCAACAGTAGGGAAATGGCAAACTCCAGTGAACAGCCAAGGAAAATCTTTCCCTGCGTTAAATTGGCCATTCGCTGTTTTTTGCTTTCGATATTAGAAGTTCGATGTTTAGATGTTCGATCACCTAAACTTTCGATCTTGTAATATAGACCCTCTTACACAAGCTGAGATTCCAAGAGAAAATTCAAAGTTTTTATTGCTCCTTCTCACTGGATTGTGTTTCGGGATGTTAACTAGACACCACAATTCAAACAGATTTCTTCCACAGGAAAAAAAATAGACTTGTATCTAGATCTATTTTTAGGGTTTTCCACTTGGACTTCAGTCACCGTGAGGGAATAATTCAGGATTTTGGGTCTCATGGCTTCTGTGATTCATGGCAAGACTCAACATGAGAAAGATATTGTAGTATCTGATGTCTCTTTGATCCCTGTACCTAAAACCCATGTATTTTCAAATCCCAGTTTGTCAGAAGGGAAATCACATGGTAGAGCTAGCAGATATCCTTAAATCTAGGTCTCTCCTTCTCCATTCATGTTCCAAACCAGTCAGTCACCACAGATGTCTCAGACATTATTTGGGGAGAAGTTTCATGCAGGATAAAAGTGAAAGATGTGGGCGACACCAAGGACAGACACAAGGACACAAGTATTAAAGAGATGCTTGCCGTGATCAAGACACTTAATTCTATGAATCACTTTTGGTCCCTGGGACCTCTTTGGGTTGTTACAAAAAATGCCATAGTCATCAATAAGCAAGAGGGAAGCAGGTCATCCCCCCTGTATCCATGTTACCTTGGGATATAGTTTCACAGCACAGTCTCACTCTATAGACGTCCTAATTCCATCAGCGCAAAATTTTGTGACAGACAAACTGAGCAGGACAAGGGCAGATCTTCACAAATGGAAACTAGATCAGGAGCTTTTTGAGTATTTCAAATCTCTTTCCATCTTCACAGCTCCATTTTCAGGCTATATATTGCTCTGATAATTTTTTTAGAGCCATTGTTACCTCAGACGTTATGTGCAAACACTGTAAGAATCTTTATCATTCTTAAAATATATCTAATTCATGTATGTCTTTTAACTGCAGTATTTGTACAACTGTTTGAATTTTTTGCATTAATTTTCAGACCCTCTGACAGTAGAATGCAACCTATATATTTTAGACTTGCCATTCTGGTTTTATGATTACTCTTTGTTAACTTGTAATTATACTGTGTTATTCTGTTCTGTAATAGTGTTGTGTTAGACCCATACTACAGTAATAGCCACTAGTAGTACAGTAGTAGTATTAGCTCTTCAGTTTACACCCCGTAACAAGTTTGAAATTACTTGGCTGATAGCTTTTTTGACCACCTTTGGTCCTGAAAGAAAGGATGTGTACCTTCCTAGTGGTGTATTAAGTGTGCATGATTTGTAACTTTCTTCATCTTGACTGGTTTGCTAAAAACCCCAGTCTAAATGTTATAAAGAAAATAACTTATAATTTAGAATTCTTGAAACAGTTTTTTCATCTATAAACAATGAGCAGTGTATCTTGTGAATCAGTGAAAACACAAATATTATCTTTCTTTATGAAATTGGCCATACTATTCACCCCATTTTGTTTTTTTTTCTGATTGCTTGTTGATGAGACATTAGTTTTCTGCTACCAGAGTTTCTCTTCCGCTTACTTCTGATTTGATACAGGTTCTTTTATGGGATTATTAATTACTGATGGTAGCAATTTGTAATTCCAAGATTCATTAGTGTGATTCCCAGAGGAGCAAAACTGAATGTGCAAAAGTCATCAACTTCCTGTTTCCCCATATTTTTGCATTGGATCAAGGTATTGCCTCAACTATCACCACTTCTGTCTATTCAAAGACACTGTCCTGCCTTCTTTAGCAGTCATGTCCACTTACCACATGTTCTCTCTCACACAATCCATCCATCTTGTGGCTAGGTGTTCTCCACTTTTGCCTTCTGCCTCTCTCTCCCAAATCTGCAAAAACTGAATGATCTCAGTATGTGAAAATAAAATGTTTACTTACAAGTCCTTGATCACTGTGTCTCAAAGTTTCTGAGTATTCCCTTTGCTCCAAGATACAGTCATCCCTTAGTTGCTATATATAAATAGTTGGACTGTTGGAGGCGCCTTGGGGGGGGGCAACCCCTGCAGAAAACAACTTTGAAGGATAACCGTGATTGTTGACATTTACTTTTCTCCTTTAGTTTCATAGATTTTCTTTAAAATTAAGTTAAACTGGGACTCACAGTTATGCATTTCTGAATTATAATAGGGAACCCAGTACAAGGTTTTTATTTCTGTGTGATGTTCTCCTGTCAAACTTCCTAAGCCTGTGAATAAATCAGCAGTCATGTTAGGATACTATTTCAGGCTCAGGCTCTGCTTTGTTTCACAGAAATTCTGTTCTACTGTATTTTCTGCAGCCTGTTTTGCTTATGACCCCAGCTATACTAGAAGGTTGAAGTACAAGTGTTTGATCAGTTTGGTATCCCTTTTTGATTCCCATTCTCACATGATTGTCTGTTTCATATCTATTACTTTTACCACATATGATGTATTTTTGATATTTCACACACTTCCTTTACATCACTTAATCATTTTAATTCTACACCAGTAATTTCTCTTTCACTGCACCTCTCCTCAGCCCCTTATAATGTTGTTTGTGTTTCTTTAAATGAAACAAGGGACAAGCTTTTAATTTTATTTTCTTTTTAAGAAAACGTTTTATTAAATATACAACATTCATATGTTCAATTTTTATCATAAATACAAAACTTCTGATTAATCTTCTAACAAACTGCTTAACACAAAGCAGTGAAATTTGTAACTATTCATATGCAATGTCTAAGATTCTAATGAAGGCAAAAACTTTATTAATATTCTATGTAACCAATAATGCAGGTTACATGTAACCACAGGCTATTATTCCTTTTAGTTCTTTAACAGTATTTGTTGTTCAGTTTAATAAATAAAATCTGTAGTCATTTTGTTTGTTTTTAATTGTATTTTTTTTTTCATTTTAGCAGACAACAGTGGATAATTTCAAAAATTATGTAAATAAAGGTGTTATTTTATATTTCTAATTTTAGTGTTTTCATAGGTTCATACCCGCGGTGGTGGCGCTGCGGTATCCGGTTCGATTCTCAGCTAGAGCGTCTTCTGTGTGGAGACGTGTGAATGGGCGTACCTTCGTTGAAGGTTGTGCATCAGGCCTGGCAAGCCGGTACGTAAAAAATCAACTGCCAATCATTAGCGGACCAGAGTTCCGCTGTAGCATCCCCTAACCGGGAAAAGCCGAAAGACACAAACAAAGTGTTTTCATAGGTTCATAGAATAGTACTATTCTAACTGCCCTTATTGGTCATTTTAAGCCTAGCCAATTATCTCATGTGAGAATCAAACCCTGTACCTTGTGTCTGTAATGTAAACATCTTAACCTGTATGACAGCATCCCACCTCTTTTCTTAGATGAAACAGTAGAGTCCAAAGGAGAAGGTACTGTGCCTTCATGACAGGTAATGGGACTGAGGCATTAAGTAATACTAAGTGTTTTTGACTTTCATTCGATGTTCTTTTGAAACTGTACAGTCTTATAAAATGTTAGACTGAGGGCTTTCACTTTAAAGTAGCTGTTAGGCATAAAGCAGAATAATAATTCTAAATATCTAAAACTTATCACAAAATTAGCTCAACTATTTCCACGCAAATGGTTTCAACTCTCTGTCTGGTGACATACACCTCAATCCTGGCCCACAGTTAGATAATCAAAAGATTTTAACACACAATAACCCTAACAAACACACCTTCATAAACCACCCCCACAACAACTCTGACTCCTTAATCTTAAACAGTATCCTAAGGAGTATTCTAAACAAAGTAGAACAACTCCACGTTACTCTGTCTGTATACCCCCGACATAGCTGTCCTAACTGAAACTTGGTTAAAACCATGTTAAAGATAGTGAACTCCTCACTTCAGTTTATAATATTTTGAAATTAGACAGAATCAACAAGCAGGGTGGTGGTATCACAGTTATCTATAAGGATACACTCCAGCTAGAACAAATAGATAACTATCCATCTGATCTCAATAACTCAGAAGTGCTTACATCCAGCCTACAACTATCCAGTAACAAACACATTATCATCATCGCAGTCTACTTCCCCAAGCAAAAACTGTACAGTAATCGAAAGTATCCTAAATTGGGCATCCTCCACCTTTAACCACAAAAATATCATCACAGGTGACTTTAACCTAGACTGGTCTTCTGTTCCTCAGATATATTAACGTTTATGGCTTTACCCAAATCATCAACACCCCCACTAGAATTGGTTAACACAGTAAAAAAAAAATCCATACTAGACTTGATTCTAACCAACAGGCCCTCCTTATGCCAACACTCAGGATGTCTCCCAGACACCTTTAGTGATCACATACCAACATACCTACTAAGACATAAAGTAAACCCTAAAAAATCCAAAACTTACAAGTACATTCACAACACAAAGAACTTCTCCGCAGATATCTTTAACCATCACTTGAAACAATGCAATTGGTCCCCACTAAAATACCTGAATTAGATGAAGCAATTCAATACTTTAACAACACATTCATTAGAATCCTAGATGAAGTAGCCCCTGTCATGAAAATCCGAATAAGATGAAAACGGACCCCTTGGTTATCAAAACACACCAAACTCCTTATGAAACAAAGAGACAGGGTGAGTCCCATTACCTAGGTAACAAAAAACAAACAAACCTCCAAACCTACCAACTACTGTGAAATACTGTGAAAAAAACACACATAAAAATAGGCAAAAAAAACTTACTATACCACAACCAAAGTAAAAATATCATAATAACCCCCCAAAATTTTGGACCTCTATAAACCAACATCTCAACCCAAAATATTCCTCTGCACCTTCCCCCTCCACCCCGCACACCACTGAAAGCATTGCCTCTCAATTCAACTCCCACTTCATTAATTCCATCTTGTCTCTAATCAAAAAATCCACTAAACCACTGACTGTACCAACCTCTTCTCCAAACAACCCATTAGCACTTAGCCTTAAACCTATACCAACTACCTACATCAACAAACTTCTCCATCGACTCAAACCTTCAACACCTGCAGCCGACTCACTTCCCAGCATTTTCCTGAAACTGGCAGCTAATGTCATTTCTTATCCAGTCTCCATTCTAATAAACTGATCCATCTCCGAACATTATGTCCCCAAACTGTGGAAGATATCCCACATTATCATCCTACACAAAGGTGACACCTCAACACTGCTGTTGAATTACAGACCCATCGCTATGCTCTCTCCCCTTGCCAAAATTCTTGAGAAATGTGTGCACTCCCAAATTTTTCTCTCTGATACACAACATGGCTTCTGACCGAAATATAGCAACACATCCACCCTTAGCTTTACTAACACAGTAAACCAATCTCGAAACAACAGCCTTTATGTTTCATCAGTCTTCCTCAACATGTCCAAAGCATTTGATACCGTCTCACACCAAAAACTACTATACCAATTAGCTTCCTTAAACATTTCACATTCTACCCTGTCCTGGTTCCACAGCTACTTATCAGATAGACAGCAAGCCATGAAATGGCAGGATAACATATTCTCACTATTACCAGTCTCAGTAGGAGTAGACTTCCACAGTGGTGCAGCGGTAGCATTGTTGCCTCACAGCAACAGGTTCTCCCGTTTGATTCTTGGCTGGAGTGCAGGGAGTGCCTTCTGTGTGGAGTCTGCATGTCCTCCCCGCCGTTGGGTAGGCGTTCAAAAGACATGCGTAAATGGGCGTGCATTAGTTGAAGGTTGAACGTCGGGCTGGCACCTTGGCGTTCGTGAAAATCTACTGCCAATCATCAGCGGACCGGAGTTCCGCTGTGGCAACCCCTAACTGGGAAAAGCCGAAAGACAACAACAACCAGTCTCAGTAGGGGTACCCTAAGGCGCCATACTCGGGCCACTTCTCTTTATAATCTTTACAAATGATCTCCATTATGCAACCACATCAGCTAGAATTATACAATATGCTGAAGATTTGACACTCATCTGCTCAGTTATCTCTATCCCTGAACTTCTGAAAAAACTCAAAATGCTTTTACAGATGTAGAGCAATACCTTACTGCCAACCAACTAATACTAAACCCCAACAAGACCAAGTTACTACTATTTGCCACCAATAAAGTACCTCACCCACCCACCCCTTTTGCCATTTACTCTACTAACAACACCAAAACTGAACCAGTGGACTACACCAAACTACTAGGTGTTACCATTGACAAATTCCTCAGTTATGACCTGCACATTAGCCAAACAATCTAAAAGGTTCATATAAAGCTCAGGTCACTCTACAGAGCCGTACCATTCCTGTCCAATTCAAGCTGCCATTGCCCAAAACCACCTTCTATTCACACTGCTATATGCCTCCCCTGTTTTCACAACCTTAAAGAAATCAAATCAAAATAAACTGGAAACCTGCTACAATAACCGACTCGGCCATATCTTTCAGCTTGTGCTCTCCAAACTCTCAAACCAGGCACTACCCATAATGCTCCACACAGAGATTACCCCAGATCTCGTTTGCCGCTTCACAGACCAGATGTGTTAGCTTCCTTCTCTCGAGCCTTGGCTATAACAGTGAGTAATTCTTAAATATTTTTTCCTCTTTCAATTTATTCTTTATTCCTTATAAAGAATTTACTGTCTAGATCCTCTCACACTAACTGCCCACTCCTCTTAACTTTGTTCTGTTACTTTTCCTTTCCTACAGTTGGTAGAATATAAGTACCATTGCTGGTACTTTTTGCTATCTGTTACCTTGTAAGTATTCTGTTTTACCATCGCTGGTATTTTTCTCTAATTTTTCTTTAGTTTAAAAAAAAAATCCTTCGATTCTTATCTCTCTATCTCCTTTGTCGCGAGACTGTTGCGATGGTTATTCCTAATTACAATGGCCGATCAAACGCAACCTTCTTCAGCAAAGTCTAGTAAAGGCACCTCAGGTTTTAAAAGGTGCCGAAAATGTGAAGGCAAGATGCCTAATTCTGACAATCATTCATTATGTGTATATTGTCTGGGGAAAATCCATTTACAAGAGGACTGCTCAATCTGTCACAGGTTCTCTACATGAACCCTCACTGAAAGAAAGAACAAAACCTCCAGTACAAGACTTTTGAGTGTGTACCTTTAACCCCTAGTGGGTGTGGCCTAAGCCTTTAAAAATGAAGTTATCATCTTACAATTCTAATAAATACTCACTGACCGAGGTCAAATATCAGTACAATTGTGTTTGCCATCATGTATGCTTGAAGATAAAATATTCTGATACCTTGTATGCAGCGTGATTTTGGAATTATTAATGCAAGTATGAACAAGTAATATCTGACGCCTAGAGGAGCAGTAGGGGGTAACTGCAGATGCACCTGGAGGCGTCACTCGGATGTAATGAGTTAAGAGGACTTCTTAAAACTAAATTTGATGATGCCTTATCTGAGCCTAGACCTGAAACTAGCACTTCCTCATCATTTTCCTGTGTCTCAAGGAAAAGGCCTTTTTTGGTTCCAAAGTCTTTGGAACTGACAACGAAGTTGCCTAAGTACCCCTCGGTACCAGAGAGTTCCTTGGCACCAGAGGATTTATCTGCTTCGAGACCCAAGCTCCCCTCCGAACAGAAAACAAATTCTGATTCTGCACCAACGGATTCCTCAGTGCCGAAGCTATCACAACTACCAAGAACTAAATACTCTCCTTCCACTGACCCATTCAAAGACATGCCACCCAGTCCATTTATGAAAGTGAGCCCCCCCTAGATCTCCCTCCTCATTTTCTATTCAATCTACTAAGAGTCTTTCTGAGGCTCGTATATTGAGACTGGTGGATCAGCTTCTGATGACTAGGGTATTACCCTCTGTTCTTAGCCACGCTGGGCTTGGAACTTGCCTAGCTATAACTCCTCTGTGCCCTCCTCCATTAACTCCTATTGAGACCTTGGAGCCCTTGGTTCCAACTCCTCCGGTGCTGACTGCTTCAGTTCCGGTAGCATCCTCGTCTCCAGTTCTGAGAGTTGTGTTGAGTTCATCCAAGCCTTTAGTAATGGAGGTCTCCTGGGGTCGTGATTCTCTGGTCAGGTCAGAGGGGCTTGGATTGATTTCTTTTCACTCAGAACCGTCCATGTCCCTTGGCACCTTGGCCTTTGTAGGATCGACCCAGGCTTCTGTTCCAGACATTGACTCCTCGATGAGGGGTGTGACCCTGGTTCCAAAGGAGTCCTGTTTGGTTTCGGGCTCCCATCCCTCTAAGGGGGGGCCATTATCTTAAGATAATGGAGAAGGCATTGTCCATTGGGGACTCTCAGTCTTTGCCATCTCTGTCGGGACAGATTTCTGTCTCCTCTAGACCTGAGCTGCCATCAGTGTCAACCCCAAGACAGAGGGCACAAAAGTCCCAGGTGACTCCTACTTTAGTATTCTCCTGTTTGGACACTTCCCCCAAGGAAGTCACTGCAAAGAAGAAGTGCAAGAGGAAGCACCTGGACTCCCGGAAGAGTCCTTAACAGAAGATACTGATTTTGATAAGGGGGAAGGTTCCCCCAGGTCAGCTCCTGATGATGTTTCCTTTGGTGACCTCCTAGAAATCCTAAAACAGAGAGGTGGCTGGTTCTCACATTCAGCCTTCCTCGGAGGAATCAGTATATCTAGAGGCTTTTTGTACCTAGCCCTGTACTTCTTGGGTCTCTCTGCCCGCTAATGATCTTATTAAACTGATCACTCAGTGGGCATGGAAGATGCCTAACTCCATAGAGCCAATCCCTAAGAGACCTGACCAGATATTATCAGCTCCTAAAACTGAACCATATTGGTCTAAAGAGATTCCTGTTGACTCCATGGTGATAGAGGCCACCACCAAAAAGGAACTCACTGAAGAGAGTCCAACTATCCATCCTCCTAACTAGGAGTCTAGGACATTGGATAGATTTGGGAAGCATGTTTATGCTTCAATGACCTTCGCTCTAAGGTCCTTGAATTATATGGCACATTTTACCAGATTACAGAGAGACTTGATTAAAGAACTTTCAAATACTCTCTCCAGAGCAGTGATTGAAGGGGCCCATGACAAAGTTTCCTCTCCGCTTGCAACCCTTGAAGCTATCTCCAACTCATCCATGATGCTCATTGCCCATGCAGCTGAAGGGACAACCAGAGCAGCGGGTCCAGGCATAGCCATTAAAAGGCATCCTTGGATACGCTTGTGAGACTTTGCAGAACCATTTAAAGCATCATTTGTTAATGCTCTTTTTGACAAATCCACTCTTTTTGGCCCAAAGGAAAAAGACACCCTAGCCAGATGTGAGAAAGACCCTATCTGCCATAGGCATACATTTCTCCGCTCCTTAGAGGCCTTATTCAAGGAAACAAAGAAGTGGGAGACTATGGTAATCCAAAGCCCCTTTCCAAGACTCATGAGGCAAAGACTTCCCTCAGTTCAGAGGGGGAAGCAATGGCAGACGATGCCCTAGGGGCAGAAATAGACCGCAGAATCAGGGATCCAGTGAATCTTTCTCTGGAACTTCCTGTCAGCATACCTGAAGAGGGGCCTGATTGCCTTCCTCTGGAGGCAGTCAGGGGGCAATTATCCTTGCATCTACCTGCCTGGCATTTGATAAATTTGGACAAATGGGTGCAGGGGATAATATCCAGAGGTTACAAAATTCCACTATCTGTATGTCCCAAACCACAGAAAAAAACTCCCAGATTTCCACCCTATCAGAGAAAAGCAACAGTCTTAGAAATTCAAAAACTGCACAAAAAATAGTCATCCAAAAAGTCCATCCAGACCAAACAGAATCCGGGGTTTACTCAAGATTCTTTTTAGTGCACAAAAAAACAGGGGACTGGCGATTCATTTTGGATCTCTGCCAGTTCAGCAAGGCAGTTCATCAAACCAAATTCTAGATGCTGTCGGTTCTGTCCATACTTGCGTTTTTGGAAAAAGGCAACTGGATGTGCTTTATACACCTCCACAATGCTTATTACCACATAAAAATGGAAAAAAGCTCCAGGAGATTTTTGCGCTTCTGGCTAGGAGGAAGTCATTACCAGTTCAGAGTACTGCCCTTTGTTCTCACCTCAGCCCCCAGGGTGTTCGCCAAATGCATGGCAGTGGCCACAGCTCATCTCAGGCTGCAAGGTTTTCGAGTCTTTCCATATCTCAATGATTGGCTCCTCATCGCTACCACCAGGTGTCTTTTGATACAGGGAAGAGACTACACCATAAATATTTGTACATCTGTGGGCATGGCAATACATTTCGAAAAGTCCAGCCTTCAACCTTTTCAGCAACTGGATTTCATCCATTCTCATTTAGACACTATTATAGTGATTGCATTGCTACCTCCAGAAAGACTACAATGTATCAGAGTTCAAGTTAGGCAAATTCTTCAGAGCAACAGGGTTCCAGTAAAACTTGTTCTTCAAACCATAGACTCCATGGCGAATAATCACTATGGTTCCTCTAGCGAGGTTTCATATGCGAATTCTGAAGTGGTTACTAGCATCCCAATGGTCTCTGATACATCATCCAATGTCTCATCTAGTTTTGATTACCAGCTATTGTAAACAGTATCTCAAATGGTGGCTATGTTTTGACCAGATCCTCTTGGGCTAGCCGTAGTGACCACTGATGCTTCCCAGATAGGGTGGGGGGCATTATCTGGGAAGGACAGTCCAAGACACATGGTCCCAGCTGGAGGCCAATTTGCACATCAGTGTTCTGGAAATGAGGGCAGTGTTGTTGGCATGGCAAGGATTCCAAGATGCCCTTCCTCTCATAACAGTCGCTATTCAGACAGTTAACATGTTGGTAGTCTGGTATATAAACAAACAAGGGGGAACCAAACCTTACACACTTTGTCGAGAAGCACTGAAGAGTTTGAGAATGGGTGATTTCTTCCAACTGCTTTCTGATAGCAATGCACATTCCAGGAAGTTCCAACGTGATAGCGGACAAACTGAGCAGGGCTATTCTCATGACTCATGAGTGGTCTCTGAATCCTGTAGTGGTGAACAAGATTTTTCACCATTTGGGCCAACCTTGCTGCAACCTCTTTGCCTCTCCCCTGAACAACAAGTGCAGAAGTTACTTTGCCCTAATCCCCCCTCTGGGGGAGTCACCCAGAGATGCTTTTCTCCACGATTGGCCTTCCAGTCTGTTATATGCCTTTCTCCCTACTCCTCTCATATCACAATTCCTAAAGAAAGTCAAAAGGATGGATAATTCAGTAATCCTCATTGCTGTCTTCTGGCCTCGACAAGTTTGGTTTCCCTTTCTTTGGCCTCATCGCATATGGAAACCATGGATTTTGTACCCAGTTCCAGAGCTGCTAACTCACCCAGAGGGCATGGATCACCTGAATCTCCAACATCTCAAGCTCACTGCATGGCTTCTCCAATTCCCATGATTGCCAGGCATCCTTTCCTTTCTTCTCTGGTCCAAAGTATTATTATTGCACATCACAAGCCTTCTACCAGAAAACTGTATCAAGGCACATTGGAAAAATTTACTAGATGGGCCTTGAATAAAGGACTGGACCCTTATACCACTCCCATTCATGAAGTTCTGGATTTTCTAAACACACTTTTTCAATCTGGTTCATCTGCAGCTACGATAAAAGTTCATCTGGCAGCAATTTAAAATTTCCATTCAGGCTGGAATGACTCTCCTCTAATGTCTTACAAGCTTTGTAAAGCTTTCTTGAAGTGACTCATGCTACTAAACCCCCATTTAAAGAACCGTCTCCCCCTTGGGATCTGACTTGTTCTTCAAGTTCTTACAAAAACCCTTTGAACCATCAGCATCTTGTGATTTGAAATATTTATCCTGGAAGACGTTATTTTTGGTGGCTATTACTTCTGAAGGAATGGTTTCTGAGTTGCAGGCCCTGTCATGCAAATCACCCTAGCTATTTTTTCATAAAGATAGAGTCGCACTCAGACAAATCCATCCTTCTTACCAAAAGTAGTCTCCAAAACCAACATTAATCAGTCACTACAATTACCAGTCTTTTTCCCAAATTTTTCTAACAAAGGGGAATATGCCCTTCATTTACTAGATGTACACAGACAACTACATTATTATCTTCACAGAACTAATAAATTTAGAAAATCAGATCAATTATTTGCAGCATTCTCTTCCCTCCATATGGGTAATCCAGTTGCTAAGGTTACTTTAGCTAAATGGCTCAGAGACTGCATCATGTTCATCTATCATTTTAAAGGACTTCAACTTCCCAAAACAGACTGCATCACTTTCATCTATCATTTTAATGGCCTTCAACTTCCCAAAACAGTTCAAGCCCATTCAACTAGAGCTGTGGCGACTTCAGCAGGTTTTCATGCCAGAGCTTCTCTAGACGACATCTGTGCAGCAGCCACATGGTCTTTTCATCATACCTTTATCATCATTACAAATTAGAGCAGGTCTCAAGGGGTCGAGCATCCTTTGTCTCTGTGGTGCTTAGGAGTATTCTTCCTTGAGACCTCCCAAGACTAAAGTAGCTCAGGATTCTATCCCACTGTCCATCTGTGTTGTTGATCTTCACTAATCCTTGACATCCCCACCCACCTTCCCCATCCTGAGACTCTTAGCAGACCATATTAGTCCTCAGCTAGTTTCCCTTTAAAGACTCATATATGGCCTCATTCTCTACACTTTCTATAGTTAACCATATTTTGCTTTTCTGTACTACTTATTTGGCAAACTCGATCTAAGGTAATCTCTGTGTGGAGCATTATAGGTAGTGCCTGGCTTGAGAGTTTGGAGCGCGCAAGCTGGAAGATATGGCCGAGTCAGTTCCGAGGTTCGGAACCGAAGCCGATGTCAAGGACTGGTGAAGATCGACAACACAGATGGAACATTATGGTAAGACATGACTTTTTATTCAATATATATTCAAGGCACAACAGGGCAGGCTTAATTTGTTAATTAAATTACAAATTACATTGCATTTTACATAATTATTGTACATTAGCAGAAAGTTAAAAGTACACTAACAGAGGAAGCAAAGATATCGATATGAAATATAGAGAGCATACATAGGTTTCAAAAAAAACTGTTATAGCTCATAAATATTTACAGGATGTTTAAGACACAAACTTAGAAAGTAGACATCTATTACAGCACATAGAAATTAAAAAGGTAAATAGAATAATTAACAAATCTGAAAATTTATACACAAGTTAATACAGTATATGGTAATTTTGCTTCAAGGTCAGTTATGAAGGGGTCTATATTACGTGATCGAATGATTAGGTGATCGAACACCTAAACTTCGGCCACGTAATATCGAACTGCAAAGTAGCAAACGCTGCCAGGAAACATTACTGTCGGCCACAAAAAAAAATTAACTTTACAGCCAAACTAAATATACCACCTCTGAGATCGCTCCACAGTGGAGAAAATGGCAAAATCCAGCGATTGGCTAAGGGAAATCTTTCCGTGTGTTAAATTGGCTGTTTGCTGTTTTTTTGCTTTCGATATTACGTGGTCGATGTTTAGGTGTTCGATCACCTAATCATTCGATCATGTAACATAGACCCATTGTAAAGGTACCCCTCTAGTGCTGATTTCAGTTAGTCTTCAGAAAATAGCCATCATGCTTGATAGGCTATACAATAAAAATGGACTAAACAGAGTGATGATAGGAGTTACTGTCAGCCATGCCAGGGAGAAGTAGGGCAGTAGATGTATGACTTGTGCCAGCCCAGCAAGCTGGAATTTTGTAAATAATTATATGTCATTTATATATCAAGCTGATGCTTGTGTTGAAAATGTATTTGTGAGCTTTGCTTGCTTTAATTATGTTAAAGTGTATCAACAGTGCACCCTGCTGAAATGAAGAGAAATGTACATGTATTATGGTAATTGAATTAAATGTATATGTTTTAATAGAAGACACTGGCACAGCAATGGTTAATTCACTGGCTTATTTTAAGAAAGGGAAATGTAAATGAGCTGTTAAGTCATTGAATGTCACTCCACAGTGCTGAGTAGGCCTGGAGATGGCAGGTCTGGGAGCAGTCATTATCCGTTAGCTTTTGTAAAGAAGGGGGTAAATGTTGCAAATGGTTCTGTTTCCTAGGCATTACCATAAAAGCTCTAAACATGTATTGTAGCAGTCTGCTAAAGTTCGTTCTCAAACTTCAAAAGGAGATATTGTGGGAACCTAGAGTCAGTTTACCAGATGAGGTCATTCTGCAAGTCATCTTGGATATTATATTTACTAGGGAGCAATCTCAGAGGATAGAGTATTCTGTTTGGGAGCCTGACTAGAAAGACTGCTCACGTATTTCATCTTACCTTGCTCAAGTAAGTTATTAGGGAGCAGTAAATACTCTTAGATTCAGCCGGAAATATAGTGAAGCTTAGTTTATTGATTGATGGACAGACTCTTACACAAAGAAAAACAATGTTGTTTTCAGTATTTTTGGTGATTTGAATACTGTGATTTACTGTGAATATATATTCAGTATTTTCATGTACTTTTATCATGGCTGGTTTTTGCAGAGAGTATTTATCCTTTGAGAGTACTTATATTTATTTGTTGACACTCTATGGGCCACTCCAGAAGGTCTAGCCGTCTTTTTGAACTAATAGCATTTGTATTAGTATTAATATTGCACAGTATAATTGGACACCCTTTGTTAAGGGCCTTAGAGTAGCTGGTTGTTGAGTGTCTGGTGGCAGTGAATTTACCTTATAGTCTGGGCAGAAGGGAGCATAGCTAGTAAACCTGTGCCAGCCTTTCATGTGTGTGTACGTGTGTCTGTACGTGTGTGTGTACGTGTGTCTGTACGTGTGTGTGTACGTGTGTTTGTGTACGTGTGTGTGTGTGTACGTGTGTGTGTGTGTGTGTGCGTGTGTGTATGTGTGTGCGTGTGTGTGTGCGTGTGTGTGTGTGTGTGTGTGTGAGAAAATTTAAATCTTAGAGTGTGTGTGTCAGCTACTTGGGGCAGGGACATGAAGCACTGGGTTTATGGAGAGGGTGCTGGAGAACTTGGCTTGGACACTCTGTGCTGAGGAACTAACCCTACAGCTGTACCAGTGGTGAGTCTTAGTGGAGATCTGGAGGGAGGTAGATATAGAGACATCCAGACCCCAGGCTGAGTGTGTTCCCTGTGTGCTCATAAGAGAAATTGTACTTGATGCAGAGAGGTCTGCATCTGGAAATACTGAGTGTATCCATTTGTTTTCCAAGTGTACATCTCTCTCCAGTGTCAGTGGTGAGGATTCAGGCTCCTTGATTACTGGCCCAGCATGGGGATGACACATAGTGGTGCCCATCACATATTGGCAGAAGTGGTGGGCTTCACAAACAGCACAATGTTTGAGTATTTAAATCTATGGACAACAGGGAAAGGTTTTATTTGTTATAAGAAAGAGGTGTCATAGTACAATAAGGCACCAGTTCATAAGGTAGGAAACATAGGCAAAAGACTGTGTAATTTTACCATTGCAGCATACAGAGATAGGGAAGGCAAATAGGCAGGGTTAGCAGTTGGTACTCTGTGTAACTTAAATAAAGACTTACAGAGACAGGTTGAAGATGTATCTCCTCCACGCTGTTTTTGGAACAGCAGGGTTAAAAAAATTACATGGCCTAATCACTTTAGAAATCACAGAATTGAAAGACGCTGATTTGCAGAATAATGTGCACGTTTTAAATATAGCGCACGCACTACATCGGAACTTAAACTTGTATATCCGCGGTGGTACAGCGGTAGCATTGTTACCTCACAGCAAGAGGTTCTCCTGTTCGATTCTTGGCTGGAGTGCCTTCTGTGTGCATGTCCACCCCACGGTCGAGTGGCCTACGAAAGACATGTGTGAATGGGCATGCCTTTGCTGAAGGTTGAGTGTCAGGCTGGCAACTCGGCACTATAAAAATCGACTGCCAATCATTAGCAGACCGGAGTTCTGCTGTGGCGACCCCTAACTGGGAAAAGCCGAAAAGACAAACAACATCAGAACTTAGACTTAAAGACTCTAAAGACTATGGATGTAGTTAATGGATTAATCACTGGAGCAGGCATATACCCTGCATATGGAGCTGTTAAAGCTGTTTGGAAATTATATAAATTAGCCCTGTTGTTAATAGCTGATTGGCAAATAATACCTTTGAGGACCATAAAGGGACATCACTGTCTATCAGGAGGACACATCTGCAGATTATCAGGAGGACACATCTGCAGATTATGAGTGAGGTGGTATAAAGCCTGTATATTCAAAATAAACTAAAGTAGTGAATAATACAGATACGAGGTAACTACAAAAGAAGGTCCATGTAAACTTTTGTCAGGGACCTGAGGGGAAGCTGTTAGACTGAGGGTTTTCACTTAAAAGTAGCTGTTAGTCATAAGGTAGAATAATAGGCCTTAAAATATAGTGTCAGACTTGTTTTCATGTATGTATTCAGTTTCAGGGTAAGACAGTTCATTAGAAAGGAAAAGATAATCTTGTTGACTAAGCATGAGCTGTGCAGAAATACAGAATGTTCCTTTCTCAAGGGAATATATGTGTACTTGCAATGGAATGCTAGATAAAGAGGCACATGCAAAACAAGGCTTGGAAACCAAGGCTAAAGAGTCATGTAAAACATTACCGTGCTTTTGGTATTATTAGAATATACTTCAGACACAGTCAGAGAAGTCAGTAAGTTAGCTTCTGGACTGATATGCAAAGGGTTTTTCTGCATAAAGACACTCAAGCCTGAGTAGAGAAATCTTGTCAAATATCCATACTATTCAGGAGGAAAAGACTGTTTCAGTTGATATTATTTAGGGGAATCAGAATATATCTGCAGAAGCTGTAGA
Organism: Protopterus annectens; assembly: GCF_019279795.1. Lineage (NCBI taxonomy): Eukaryota > Metazoa > Chordata > Ceratodontiformes > Protopteridae > Protopterus > Protopterus annectens. The sequence continues at coordinate 1,412,625,189 of NC_056735.1, forward strand.
TATATTTACTGTTATTTAGCATTCCAGCATTACTACAGACTGTTATTGTTTATCAGCACCGTTATTGGAGACAAAATTTGGATATTGTTAACATCTAATAAAGCATTTATAAACTGAACTACAGAGTATGGAGAATTCATTTTGAAAAGTACAAAAAAAGTTGTCCCACAAAGGACAGACTGACACCTGTCCAGCACAATTAACACATAAGACTTTTTGCTGTCTCATTTCAGTTTCCATTTAATTCCAGTATATTATAGTCTTATTAATCTTACATAAAATATACTGCCAGTCCTCCTTTAATAATAATTTTATATCTATATTATCACTATTTTAGCCATGTATATGTTTAGTAATTTTAAATTTTTATTTTTCACATAAGGTTGTCACATTTTCAGATGCCATAATTCTCAATAATAGGGTAGATGTTTCGCAAGGAGTTTATTGTTGGGAGAAGTAGATGGCTAGATGTAGTGGAAGAGGCAGGGGGGTTAGATGAGAGAGAGGAATTAGTGTGAGGAAGTTAGATGAGGATGCATTGTAGAAATAATTATGGTGAGAGGTAAGGTTGGGGTGGGTGAAAGAATCTAAGCTAGATATAAGGGAGACATTTTTGAAGAGGGAAGTGTAGGAAAGAAAGCAGGCGTTATGAAAGCTGGGGAAGCTAAACAGGTAGGAGTTAGACTATAAGAAATATACTAGGTCATTTGGTTGTTTGGGAGCAAGAACAGTTTTGGGAGTTGAGGTAGTTGTCTTTTAAGTGTTTATTTGAATTGTCATTTGGGAATAATATATAAATGTATGGTACAATTCCTTCTATTCTATGTGTTTTATTTTTTTCTTCTCCTTAATGCTCTTTTTTATTCCAATTAATGTTATTGGTTTTAATGTTAATTTTATATTTTCATAATTTAATTTTATATCTGATATTAAAAACAACTTTCCTTGTTAACTTTCAGTTATCTCAATATCTTTTCTTAATCTTATTGTAATATTCCTTACAGGCCCCCAGAATAACTTCTATATCATTTAAATATGTTTTTTTCTGTCTGGAATGTTTATTTATCTAGTTAGCTCTGGGCATTATTTTATACCTTGAAACTAGTCTGTGTAAACCTCCTGATATTGTTAAATGTGAATATAGTTTAATTCTCTCAAAGCAATTGTCCTCTATGATTTAATATTTTTATGTGGTTAATTTAGTTATTTCATTGAGTTTGAAATTTTATTTTCAACTTTTTGAACCACAGTTACACCCCCTCTAATTTCTCTTTTACCTGTAAGAGTTATTTTCCTATTTTCTGTTGTATCATAACTGTGATACCAGTGTAGAAAAAAATCAAAATATGTCTTTATGCTGATTGTAACAGAAAACTACACTGTGAAATTGCATTTATAAGATATTCTAGCAATGACATGAGAACTATATTGTTTTCTTCCATATAATATATAGAAGTATAAGTGGAACCTGTAACACTGTTGTGCTGAAAAATGCAGTAATTAAGAGATGTTTCTGATTGAGCAACTTCAACAGGAAGAAGTGGGAGAAACAGAGGTAGTGTTCTTTGATAAGCTTGTTTTCTTGACATTAAATAACAGTTTGAGTTTAGAATTTGTGACTTGTTAGGCATCTTCAGTCAGTATGCATTTTTAAACAAGAAACATCTTTAGGTATGACATAGGCCATATTACATTTATATAAATAAAAATAAACCATAGCAGCACAATCTCAGTTGCAACCATTATACATGCCAACACAACTGTAGCTGCAAACATTTATACATCACTTTTAACACACACTGAGCAGAGTGGATAAGTTGTTGACCGCAGCTGTAGGCTATTGTTTCTAGCTGAAGCCTCTTTAACTTTGCTAGATTGTGTTAATAGTCTTCTGAGTGGGGGCTGGTTCTTTTGTGTTCTTGTAAAAAAAAAAAAGTTGTTCTGGTATTTAAGCCCCAACTTTGATAGGGTTTCTGTCTATACACACTGAGCAGAGTGGATAAGTTGTTGACCGCAGTTGTTGGCTGAGATATATAAGTATCCTGTATTTTTTCGATTATTTATACAAGATTATTGTTTTTAACAATTAATATATAGCACTTTTATTGTCTGCTTTTTAGTCTTCGAGTGTATTTTATTGCTATTCACTAATCTGCATAAGTAACTGATTTGTCTGCAGTTAAAAGCATTCTGTATCTTTACAAATCTTTTATCTGTTTGTGCTTTCTCTAGTGCTACTGTCTGTAGGCTACTGTCCCCAGCCTCCCTCCCAGTTGGTGTCTTGCTCTTATACTTGGTGGCTTTGCAGTTGCCCACCCCTACTGTAAATCTGATCTGTGACCCTCCTCCCAGTCTAGTGTCATTAGCTCATTGCCTTAATATTGCTACAACTCAAGTGCTCTAGGTTGCACTGCATTTGAAGTGTTTGTGTGTTTTAGCTGCTTTTCTGTATATATATATATATATATATATATATGTATATATATATATATATATATATATATATATAGACTTCTCTGTTTCTTTAACTAAATAAGGTCTGCAAAGTTGTTTTATTGCATTCCTGCCTGTATTTCTGAGATTTTTGCACTTTTAAAGTTTGTTTTTGCTTAGTTTAACTGGTAGGCTACACACTCAAGTGCACTAGCCAAATTAAAGCATTTACTGTGTTTCTGTACCTAATTTCTGCTACTTTGTAAAAAAAAAAAAAAAAAAAAAAATCCTTGTTTCCTGCCTTTACTGAACTAGAATTGTCCAGTCTTCAGGTATTGCTGATCTCTGGGCTGTGTCACAGTTCCTGTGTTGCCCATATCCTTATTTGGATAGGAGGAAGCTTCTTTGTTCACCAGTGAGAGTGGGGAACTCTGAGCAGCCTATCTGTCCCTTGAGGAGTGGTTCCGGCCCAATGACCTGTAGCTTATTGGCCGTTTTGGGCCATTTCCTATCTCTTTCTAACCCCCTGCTTTAAAGCCAGCTTTAGCGCGCTTTTGCGCATGTAATTTAAAATTTGTCCTGTTTGTTGTATTTACCTGTTGAGGCTACACACTCAAGTGTGCTAGCCTGTGTTACATATTTATTGCATTTTTCTGCTGTTTGTAGCAAAAAAGAAAAAAAATATATCCTTTTTTTTCCCCATCTTTCCTGACCTAGAGTAGTCTTGGAAAGTTCCTGTGTTGCCCATTTCCTTTCTTGGATAAAGGGAGGCTTCTTTGTTCACCAGTGGCAGTGGGGAGCTTGGAGCAGCCTATCTATCCCTGGAGGAGTGTTCCCAGCACAAGAATCTGGTAGTTCCTATGTTGTCCATTTCCTTTCTTGGATAAAGGGAGGCTTCTTTGTTCACCAGTGGCAGTGGGGAGCTTGGAGCAGCCTATCTATCCCTGGAGGAGTGTTCCCAGCACAAGAATCTGGTAGTCTGTTTGTTGCAAAAAAGAAAAAAATTATCCTTGTTTCCCATCTTTCCTGACCTAGAGTAGTCCAAATACAGGCTTTGCTGTATTCTGGACTTTTGGAAAGTTCCTGTGTTGCCCATTTCCTTTCTTGGATAACGGGAGGCTTCTTTGTTCACCAGTGGCAGTGGGGAGCTTGGAGCAGCCTATATATCCCTGGAGGAGTGTTCCCAGCACAAGAATCTGGTGGTCTATTGGCCATTTTGGGCCCATTTTTAGCTCTTTCAAGTCCCCCTGTATAAAACCCACTTTGGCGCGGTTTTTGCGCTTGTTAATACCCAGCCAAGCTCCTTGTGGTCCTGCAGAGTGGTGCTAGCAGCAGAGAGGCTAGCAGAGTGACTGCTAACCTGATAAAAGTGTTTGTTTTCCTGCTACTACCTGGGCAACTGTCTGATCTAGCTAAACTGCAAGTATTTCTGCTTCTTGAACTGTTTTAAACTGTTTAAATTTGTTTTTGCACCTGCACTTTTAAAGTTTGTCATGTTTGTTGCTTTTACCTGTTGAGGCTACACACTCAAGTGCGCTAGCCTGTATTACATATTTATTGCATTTTCCTGCTGTTTGTTGCAAAAAAAAAAATGATCCTTGTTTCCTGTCTTTCCTGACCTAGAGTAGTCCAAATACAGGCTTTGCTGTATTCTGGACTTTTGGAAAGTTCCTGTGTCGCCCATTTCCTTTCTTGGATAAAGGGAGGCTTCTTTGTTCACCAGTGGTAGTGGGGAGCTTGGAGCAGCCTATCTATCCCTGGAGGAGTGTTCCCAGCACAAGAATCTGGTAGTCTTTTGGCCGTTTTGGGCCAATTTCTAGCTCTTTCAAGTCCCCCTGTATAAAACCTGCTTTAGCGCAATTTTGAGCATTGCGCAGAATCGGGCAGCGCCGCTTAATTGGCTTTAAACCATTCTTGGCTACACAAAGTGTGCTCTTCACTTTTTCCCTTAGAACTGATCTAGTTCTCATAATAAACACCCTATTCCCACTCTAAAGCCTGGCACTTGCTCACTAAAGCAATTGTATAAGTCAGCACTAAAAAATTAAAAGCACTATACCCTCACAAACTCCCCTTGAGTACTTTGTTCCCCATTGGCCCTTTTTTTCAATTATAAAGGAATTCCCAATGCTATTCTAGCATGTCCAAAGGTCAGTTGTCAATCTCCTCTCCGGTCCAGCTGGTGAATCTGGGAATGTTGAGGCAATGTTACAACTGCCTCATGTACACAGACAACCCTCTCCTCCTCCCAACAAATTCCAACACATGTGAGAGATGCAACCATATAGCCAAACTGGAGGCTAAGCTCTCTTAACTCAGTACTGACGTAACCAGTCAGGAGGAGAAGGAAACCACACTCACTACAATTCCAGTCTCACATAGACTTACCACGACAGCAAACCAAACACATAAACACACAAAAACATACTCGGAGGCTCTAAATAAAAAATCTGCCTAAGCAACAGAGACCTCCAAAGCAGACACCCAAGCAACCGCTACCCCAAAACAAAACATGTGCAACACATAGCTCACAGAGCCAGTGTGCTGAACAGTCACAGCCCTTAAGGCTAAACAACACACCTGATACACTTGTAATAGGTGACTCTATCGTCAGGCACACTGACGTCCCGCTCACCAGGCTGAACAAGGAGAAGGTCATGGTGGGCTGCCTGTCTGGTGCTAGGATCCACCACATAACACAAGCACTCAGGTCACTCCAAGGCAAGTACAAATATGACTCAGTCATTGTCCATGCTGGTGTGAATGACCCGAGACGTACCTCCCTGGACTACATGAAAAGAGACATGGAGGAGCTCTCTGAGCATGTAACCCAGGCCAGTATGACCCTGACCTTGAGTAGCATCTTACCCTCACCAAGAATGATGCCACAATATGAAGACAAGATGATCAATTTCAACAATTGGCTTAAGTATTGGTGTCATTCAAAGGGGATCCAATGCCTGTCTGCCAGGGATGGCACGCTCGACAAGAGATGATGCTTCGCTAGGGATAGCTTGCACCTGTCACCCCTGGGCTTTCAGATATTGGCAAAGGCTCTTGCCACCCCCATAGTGCCTTTTTTAGGCAAGGCTCAAAAGACAAACCCACCTCCATAGGTATCACAAGGGATAAGAAACTGAGTAATGCTACTCAACGCCAGAAGTCTAAACCTCAAGATGCACGCACTCAAAACTCTCCTTAGCATGGAGAACATCGATATCTGTGCAGTAACAGAAACCTGGTTCAATGCTCCCGAGAGCACCCCAGCACTACCAGGTTATACCAAACCACAAAAGGAGGGGGAGTATCAATATTCGTCAAAGATACCCACACCTCCAGGTTGGTGGAACAGCACGAAGCATCAGAGACTATCCATGTGCAACTAACAGTGAGTAAAACTGCCTTCCAGTTTATAGCCTGCTACAGACCACCCTCCCAAACCCAGGAACCCCACTCGGCCTTCCTGAGAACACTGGAAAATATGAAGGTCTCTCCAAACACCATTATATTGGGTGAGTTCAACTACCCTAACATAGACTGGGAGCATTACTCTAGCTCCAACACCCCTGCCCGAAGGTTCCTAGAATTTATAAACTCAAATGCTATGGAACAACTTGTTGATACTCCCACAAGAGGGGAAAACATACTGGACCTGATCATCACCAACATGGGGACTCTATGCTCCAGACCAGACATGTATCCCTCACTGGTAAGATCAGACCATAAACTAATCTCACTAGATATTCACATCCTGACCCCAGCCCCTGCCCAGAAAACCACAGTGAAAAAACTTCTCTAAAGCAAATTTCACACTCCTCAAAACCAAGGTGGAATCCTTCAAAGCCCCCGGGCCTGTGGAAAATACTGCCCAGACCGCAGAATCCTTTATAAACACATTCTATGAACACCTTCAGGAATGCATGGATCATGCAATCCCAAATAAAACCAAGACCCAATTCTCCAAAGTTAGGCGTCCTGTCTGGTGGACCCCAGCCATAAACAAACTATACAATAGAAGGAGGAAGCTACTACATGATAGAGCAAAATCCCAAAAAGGGAAGGCATCTCTGATCAGTATTAGCAAAAAAACTATGGGCACTCATAAAATCGTCTAAGGCCAGCTTCGAGAGAAAAATTGCACAGGACACTAAGGATAATCACAAGGCTTTCTTTAGTTATGTTAGGAACCTGGGTGGGAATTCCCAGATATGCTCAGAATTAGTCCAAAATTACAAAAAATACACCAAACCCACAGACATTGCCAACATCCTAGCTGACAGGTTCAGCGCAAACTTCTGCCCCCTTCCCCACCAAAAGGGCAAATATCTATCTCAGCAGAGTGCTGCCCCCCTGACATCTCAGATGCTCAGGTGAGAGCTGCCCTCTCCAAAGCAAAAAACACAGCATCAATGGGACCAGACGGTGTCCCAGGCTGCGTCCTACATGAACTCCAAGAAGAACTAAACCCAAACATAAAACTACTGTTCAATCTCAGCCTTACTACAGTATATGTACCCAAAGAGTGGCGTACAACAACAGTGGTCCCTCTCCAGAAAGGTGGTGCCTCAACGGATCCTGGAAACTATCGCCCCATAAGCTTGACTAGCTTGGTCTGCAAAGCTATGGAAAGGATCATCATGGACCTCATAAATAAAGATATTGGGGACCTACAGACACTGGATCCTACCCAGTTCGGCTTTGTTAAGGGCAGATCCTGCCTCTTAAACCTGGTCGATTTCATTAGTCACCAAGGCCATTGACGAGGGGAAGGTGGTCCACACAGCCTACCTGGACCTTGCAAAAGCCTTCGATACAATACCCGACTCGGGCATTATAGATAAGCTCACCAGCTTAAATATAAACCCCTGTGTCACTAGATGGGTTGGAAACTGGCTCAAGGACAGAACCCACATGGTTAGAATTGCTGGAGCCATGTCAGACTCCAAACCAGTTACAAGTGGCGTCCCACAAGGCTCAGTCCTGGGACCTCTCTTGTTCGGTATACATTTCTCGGAGGTACAGGCTAACACGGAAGGACTGCAAACTGTGCGCCATAATAGACTCTCCAGCTGACAAGCATCCTACAAAAGGGCCTCATAGAAACAGACAACTAGTGCCAGAGCCATGGCCTCAAGCTAAACGCCAAAAAGTGTATAGTCATCCCCTTTGGCAAAAACAAAGTGCCCACAAATTACCACATAGGTGGTAATCCATTAAGTACGGAAGAAGTAATTAGGGACCTGGGGACCCAAGTTGATAGCAATCTCTCATTTGACAACCACGTGGCCAAAGTGGTTAGAAAAACATTTTATATAGCCCACCTAATCATGAAGGGATTCACATCTAGATCATGGGAGGTCATCGTGCCTCTTTACTCATCCCTCATCAGGCCCATAATTGAGTACAATGCCCCTTTTGGGATGTACCTTACCAGACACCTGCAGCAACTGGAAAGACCCCAAAAGTACCTCACCAAGAGGATCAAAGGGCTCAAACAGATGCCATATGCTGCCCGGTTAAAGAAACTCCAGCTCTACTCAGTGGCATACCGCCTGTTCAGAGGCGATCTGTACCTGACGTATAAAGCCATGTCCAACCCGGAATTAATGGACATGCTGCACCTCAGAAAATCCAAATCCCATCGAGCTACGCGCTCGAGAGACTTGAACCTCAGCACTGAAATAAATAGTACATGGTGGAGGGACATATTCATAACCCAGAGGCTCCCTTCACTCTGGAATAAAATCCCAGTCCAGGTTAGGCAGAGTCCCTCATTGACTCTCTTCAAGAGGAATCTTGATGAGTGGATGGGAGATAGTAGGTTTACCCCGGGTATCTCTTCTGTGTCACTGTTAGACAGAGGCACAGTATACTAACCTCTAAAAAGGGCATAGCAAAATTCATTTAAAATGGGTGGCGAAAGCCAAACACACTCTGGCTAGGCTTATAAATGTCCTAGAGCAGATAGCCTAGTATGAACCTATGAACCTATGAACTGTTAGTCAACCATTACATAGCTCATTCAAATCCTGTCCTCTTTTAAACCTCATTCCTCCTCTGCATGTATTGATCCCACATTTCCCATTATTTCCTAGGTAATTTGCTCCTACCATTTTCTAAAGATCCCAGTTCCAGTTGTTTTATTTATTTATATTTGTTGACCGGGAGAGTCCGACTGGACACAGGTCCGTTTTCAGCCGAGGCCCAGGGAGAAAAGCTCTGCATTAAGTATTATTTGCATTATACAGTTAAAAAAACATAGCATTTAAATATAGACATTAGTCCAGTTAAGGACACAAGACAAGAAGAAAACAGATGTAAAACAGCTGTAGAGCATAGTACAATTTTAAAATATGGTGACATATACTAAACATGGTTAAAATGTAGTTGAGATTCATCAGTGAACAATTGATACCAAGTGTTTTTGAGGTACATAACAGCCATTAGCAGTTGTTGCTACAAGAAGTTAGTATTATGTGGTAGGTAGTTGGGAACATGAGTAGCCAAGCTTACTAAGAGTAGGTTGTTGTTAGGGGGCTGAGAGAGGTAGTGGGTGGGGGGAGTGGATGGTATTAGAGGGGGGGGTTGCAAGGGCATATCTGGCAAGTTTTGAAGTGTGATTTTAGTAAGGATTTAAAGTGGGTGCAAGAAGTTACAGAGGTAATTGAGGATGGGAGGGAGTTCCAGAGTTTGGCTATAGTGCAGGAGAATAATGCTTCTCCAGCAGAGTTAATGGCTCTTGTGACCTGTAGGAGGTTTTTGTGTCTGGATCTTAGTGGTCTCGTGGTTATGTAGGGTTGGAGTAGATTCTGGAGGGATGGGACTTTTAGTGTTTGGTTTATTAGTTTGTGGGCGTGTGTGAGTTGGTACCATTGAAGGAGGTGGGGGAGCTCTAGCCAGCCCAGTTCTGCTAGTGAGAGACAGTGGTGAGTTATCTCTGTTACTATTTTCACTACCTCTAGTAACGTTGATTTAGACATTGATTTCCATTTTCTAGTAACTGATTTTTTGGCAGCCATCATAATTAAACTCAGCAAGGCCTTACTATGTCTAGGCAATTCCGATTCTGTATCATAGCTCAAAAAATCATTTCTATAGTTACTCCAATTTGCTCACCCAGCATCTCCAACAGAATAGTCTGCAGGGAATCTTTAAAGTCTGCCAACTTATTGCACCCCCAGAAAATATGTTCACAGTAACCTCTGTCTTCCCCATCATACTTCCAATGTTTGCCGCATACCTGAGGAAAATTTTTCTGAAGTCTGCTTGAGGTATAAAAATACCTGTGTAAACACTTCCAGGCAAAGATCCTAAATCTTCTAGATTTTGTTGCATGTTTGGGAGACATACAAATATCCTCCCATTGTTTCTTTGTGAACTGCTTATCTAATCTCTTTTCCCAATCCTTCATAACCTCCTCTGATTGCTTCTTATAGTTATCATGCAATATTTTATATGCTCTAGTAATTATTCCTTTCTTAAAAGCAACTTCTGTTTTAGATTCTATTAAAAACTCTACTAGTGCTGGTCTTTCATTTAGAACTCCCCTATTTCTTTCTCTTTGCCTATACTCTGATATTAATTAGTCCTTGATATGGAAGGCAGTCCAAGTAAGTTCTTGGCGTTTTCCCATTCTATCACCTTTCTCTCTCTAGTTATTTGCTCCCAATACCTTGGTTCCTTTGCCAGTTTTATCCAATATATTCCCACCCCCTCTTGCCTGTTGTCTATATCCTTAAGTGCAGTCATCCGTTCCCATCTCGGCTTAATTCTTAGAAGACCTTCTGCTACTTTTATGAATATAATATTCGGTATGATTATTGTTGTTCTCCTTAAAAGTCTGCATTCAAAATCCTAGTCTCCCTGTTACTTGAGCTTCCCCCCCTGTTTCTTCATCATCTCTTTCCACTTTGAATTATAGTTTTCTGCTTGTGCTATGTATTGGAGCCTTAACTGTGTTGCACTGAAACACCCCTTCAAGTTAGGTAATCCCAATCTGCCCTGTCCTTTTGGAAGAATAAGCTTATCCCACTTGACTCTTGCCATCTTCCCCTCCCATCTCCTTTGGTTGATAGAAATATGCCTGACCAGTGTATAAGACTAAAGGGAATAAAAAAATAACTGCTTGTACCTTACTATCAATATCAACATAACAGAGCTTCCATTTCCTCAGTTTTTGTATTATCTTTTGTTTAGTCTTTTCCCACATATCCTTAGCCGCCAGACCGTTATAATTTTTAATCCATACTCCTAAATACTTAATTTTATCGTGTCCCCATAAATACAGATATTGCTGAACCAATTTGTATGTGGGTACATAATTTACCACTATTGCTTTTGCTTTGGCTTAATTAATTTTGTATCCTGAAAAGGTTTGAAACTGCCTCAATATATTCCACAGCATTGTAATACCCCTTTCTGGTTTTGTCAGGTATAAAATAATGTAATCTGCAAATAGCGCTAGCTTTTCTTGACTGCCATACAAATTATATCCTTTAATTTCTGAGTCCCTTATTTTCTTTGTCAGTGGTTCTAAATATAGTGCAAATAACAAAGGGGAGAGATGACACAACTGCCTGGTTCCTCTGCTCAGTCAGAGATTATCAGAGAGGACCCCACCCTTCACCTCCAAACCTTCATATATCCTCCTAATTAACCTTATCATTTTATTGGGGAATGCAAATGATTCCGTCGGTCTGTTCATAAAATCCCAGCTTACTCTGTCAAATGCTTTCTCTGCATCAAGACCCACCAGCAACAGTGGTATTTTCTTACATTCTGCTTCCTTCTGAATCATCACTGTTCTGTTTATGTTGTCAAATGTTTGCCCCTCTCCTCCACAAAACCACATTGATCTATAGCTATCAATTTTGGCATGATGTTTGTCATTCTTTTAGCCATTATAGACATAAACACTTTATAATCTTGATTTAGTATTGAAATGGGCATGAATGAAGCTAGATCTGATGGATCTTTACCCTCTTTAGTTATTACAGCTGCTACCACTTTGTTCCAGGATGTTGGTACTTCTCTTAACATACAGTTAAATGAAACCATCTAGATCTTGATCAGTTTTTTTTCCCTCCTAGTTTCCTCACTTCCACAGGAATACCATCTGTTCCTGGGGACATTCTTGTAGATTGGCTATACATAACCATTTTATCGCATCTCCTCCTATCCTAACTATTAGTAATTGAGCCTAGTCTCTCTCTAGCCTTGGCATATTTAATTCTTCCATAAACATTTCCATTTGTGCCTTTTCTTGATTTCCATATTTCTTTTCTTAATGCAGACTTTCATAGAATTTCCAAAATATCTCTGTTACTTCTACAGGATCCCTTGTTATCTTCCTTGCTATGGGCTCTCTAAGCTTGGTGACCGCCCTTTCTACTTTCTGTTGCCTGAGTCGCTTTCCTAAATGTCTTTGTGCTCTAGAGTTATCAAAAATAAAAAAACAGTTGCTTAACAGCAGTCTTTCTAAACTCATACATACTATTGAGGTAATCCCTTATTTTCTGTTTAGCATTCTCTAGTTGCTCCTCTTCTTGTTCTTTGAGATTCCCCTATTTTGCAATACTTAAATACTTGTCAGTCCTCTCTAAATAATTCTTGTTACTTCTTAACCATATCCCCCTTTCTTTTATTTCCAACCTATTTTAAATTCCACTTTAATTTTATTCCACTCCCTAGTTATATTTTCAGAAGGAGTTTCTATCTTCTCTAATAGTGGCCAAAGTGGTTAGAAAAACATTTTATATAGCCCACCTAATCATGAAGGGATTCACATCTAGATCAGGGGAGGTCATTGTGCCTCTTTACTCATCCCTCATCAGGCCCATAATTGAGTACAATGCCCCTTTTGGGATGTACCTTACCAGACACCTGCAGCAACTGGAAAGACCCCAAAAGTACCTCACCAAGAGGATCAAAGGGCTCAAACAGATGCCATATGCTGCCCGGTTAAAGAAACTCCAGCTCTACTCAGTGGCATACCGCCTGCTCAGAGGCGATGTATGCCTGACGTATAAAGCCATGTCCAACCCGGAATTAATGGACATGCTGCACCTCAGAAAATCCAAATCCCATCGAGCTAAGCGCTCGAGAGACTTGAACCTCAGCACTGAAATAAATAGTACATGGTGGAGGGACAGATTCATAACCCAGAGGCTCCCTTCACTCTGGAATAAAATCCCAGTCCAGGTTTGGCAGAGTCCCTCATTGACTGTCTTCAAAAGGAATCTTGATGAGTGGATGGGAGATCGTAGGTTTACCCCGGGTATCACTTCTGTGTCACTGTTAGACAGAAGCACAGTATACTAACCTCGAAAAAGGGCATAGCAAAATTCATTTAAAATGGGTGGTGAAAGCCAAACACACTCTGGCTAGGCTTATAAATGCCCTAGGGCAGATAGCCTAGTATGAACCTATGAACCTAATAGCTCCTGAATAATTTCCACTACCGATTCCTTAAATTCTTCTCTTTTCAACAGATAGGTGTGAAAGCACCAGTGTCTCATTTTTATTTCATTAACCTGTATTTTTATTTTAGTTATTTTTGGCGCATGATCTGAAATAGTTATTGGGTGCATATCAAGACGTGCAATTAAAAAGTGCTACGATTCGGGCCTTCAGATTTAGGTTTGCTCCTCCTAGATTAGTTTCTTATAAATTCATACTTGTTTATAGGTACATACTTTATTAAATACAAAATCTTAAGCCTGCAAAAAGATTCATTACCACTAACTATATAAGGGGCCCGATTCTAAAAGACCTGCTCTCTGTGTAAGTGGTCACTTAAACTGAGGTGAAGTCTTTTGGAATTGGGTTCAAGGTCTAATATATAAAGACCTACTATTGTGAAATATAAAGTGTTCCCTTTTCTAACCATTTTGCTTTGATTTTTTTAAAGCCTGCGGTATGATTTTTAATAATTAAAGGTCAGAAGGTATGGTGATAGAGTAGAGGAGTGACAGGACTCTTTTGCAACATGGGAAGCAGTTTTTGATGTAGTAAAATACTTACCTTTTATTTTAGCCTTGGTATATGTATCAGATTGCACTGATTGTTTTTTTCACATGTACCATTATGTGTTTATGTTTGTCATGGCCAATAAATCCAGTAAAAAATGTAACCATTTTACAACCTATCCCTCTAAAACTCCTGCTGGTTACAGCCATGTTTTCCTTCACATACAGACAAAGAAAGAAACCCTTTGCATATCCTTATCTAATATAATCCAACTCTGATATTACTACACCTCTGGTGAAGGGGAATTTCCACAGGAGCATTCTCATTTAAAGGAGATTGTATTTTCACATTAGTAGTAGCACTAGTGTCAGTTGCACTCAAGGTATACAAGCTTGTATAACCCAAAGATAGTGTTAGTAATAGGTTCATAGGAGGTTACTAGGCTAGCGGCCATAGAGCCCTTACAAGCCTGGCCATGTTAATCCCGAGTTGCCCCAAATGTCCTTGGTTAGATGGACATAATTCACAGAGTGAGTCTATGATCAATACTAGCTACCCATGTCCATGTGGGTCATGGGTGCCACCCTCGGGGTGAATTTCTGGTCTCCCATCCATTTGTCTAGGTTGCACTTGAATAGGGTCAGTGAAGAGCTTTGCTTGACCTGAATTAGGAGTTTATTCCAGTGGAGCAGAAATCTCTCGGAGATATAGCTGTCTCTCTAGCATGTTCTGTTTATGGCACAGGCTAGGTTAAGATCCTTAGAGCGAGTGTTAAGCATAGTGGTTACTGTTTGCATAACTGCGCACAAGTGGTTTACGTTTTGGAGGTCTCTGATCTTCTGGAAGGCTTCTAGTGAGTACCTTTGCGTATGTGGTTTTATGTGTTGTGACCTTATTTTGTGTGAGAGGTGAAGTGTGTGTGCTGACAACCTGATTGATGTCTGGTTTGTTACGTGAGAGAATTGACTCCAATGTCGTAGAGTAATTACATATCTCACATTTGTTTGTTTTAGGAGTAAGTGGTTGTTAATATGTATGACGCCATTACTACATTACCTTAGGATGCCCATGTCAGTTATGCTGGCCAGAGAAATGATGGGAAACTGCCCATCCATTATAGCAGTTTTTTTACCATATGAACTATTAGTGAAGGGAGTGGGCTAGTTAGACTAGTTTTTTCTGTTAGGACTAATAAAAGGGCTTGTT